>NW_024412413.1:7378014-7625386 GCF_014898765.1 Herpailurus yagouaroundi | reverse complement strand
GGGCTCGGGGGCGCCCGGGGGCCGCGCCGGGCGGAGGCGCGGGGGATCCGGGCCAGGCCGGAGCCGCGCGGGGCCACCTGGAAAGTGCATTTTGCAGAAATAAAGCAAGAGCCGCCAAATCCTCATTTCCTCCTTTTTGGGGCTCCCCCTCCCCTTCCCCGTGCCTTGCCCCAAAGTTTCAAAGTTGTGCGGCCGGGGGCACCTGCCGCTGGGTGATTTGGCTGTCCCTGCAGCTCCCGGAGGGGGGGGGTGCTTTGGAATTTTGTGTCGTGGGGGGCTCCCGCCCCGGCGTCCGGAGCTTTGGGGTGCGCGGATGCTTTGCCGGCCCCCCCGCGAAGGGGGCCGAGGAGGCTGGCAGGGGCGTCTCTGGCAGCGCGCCCCTTCCTTTTGTGTGCGCAGCGCCAAGAGTTGGAGGGACCGCAGCAAGGGCCGTGGACCGCGGCCGCCGACGGGTCGCCTCTGCCGGCTGCCGCGGCCACGCGAGCCCGGGGATCCGGGGCCTGCGGCCCGGCCCGGCCCGGGGGGAGGGGGTGGCAGGAAAGGGGGGCGCGGTCTGGGTAGGGGGGAATTTCCGGTCGCAGGATTCATCTCTGGGCTCGAAGGAGTGATCCGGTCCGGCAGCCGGGCGGGGAGTGCGCGGGGATTGCGGGGTGGGGGGGGTGGGGAGGCAGCTCCAGCACCTGGGGGGGCGCCCCGCGGGGATGGGCGCCCCGGAGCCGCGGACCCGGGTCTCGTACCCTCCTCCCACTCTCAGAGGGCCTCAGGGACCCCTTCGGGCCTACCCCCTCCCCCCCCCCTTCCCCTTAAAATCTGTCTGGCTCGGATGTTTATAAGATGTCTGGTTTGGGGGTCTTTCACACAAAGCAGTTTTCCCAGGAAGAAAAAAAAATCGTAGGAACGATTTACCCTGACCCCGATGGCTGGGGTGCCAACAGGGCATCAACGGGGAAGAGAAGGGGCTGGGGGCCGGAAAGGGGGGCGGGGGAGTCTGGGGTAGAAAAGCATATTGGGCCTGGAGTGGGGGACTGGGGGCCCACAGCAGCTTTGTTAGGGATTTCATTTCTCTTAGGTTGCACACACAGACTTTGATGCCTAGGTACTAGACTTTGAACCCCAACTTCTTACCATTTTCCTCAGCGTCTGCAATTCATCCAGCCCCATGAAAATAGCAGAATGCAGATCCTTGGCTTTTCATACAAACACGATAATTATAGTACATTTAGCAACTGTTTAACCCAAAATTCCGGCAGAATCTTTACGTCTACTACCAAGACTACTACAACCCCTCTCCCCACATACAACCAACCATACCCGCCAAGGTCTTCTTTCCCCATTTTGACATCCCATAGAAATTAGACTGCATACAAGGGATGCATGGCCAAAATGCTATTGGAACAGGTTTGAGGCATGGGGTACCTTAAGCTGGGAAGGAGAAACCTATGTTCAGGAGGGATGAGATCTGAGCATGGGAGAGAGATTTTTGTTGGTCCTTGAGCTGGGATGAGGTTTGTGTTCTGTGGATGCCGTGAATTACAGGCTGTTGGCTTTTTGTTTGCGATGGACAGTTAAGAATGTGGGTGTGGGTGGATTATTTGGGGCTAAGAAGCTCTGTGGGATGAGCTAGCATCTAGGTATAAGAAAGTTAAGGCGTCAGTAGGTTTGGCTTGGAGAATCTGAAAATAAGAATCCCTTAAATAGCACTTTTTGGTTTATAACAAAAGGGCTTTCACATATGCTGGCTCATCTGTCCTCCATAGCAACCACATCAGGTGGGCATTTTTCAATCCTCATTTTCCAGGTGGGAAACCTGAGGCTTATAGAATCAAAGGTCTCTCTGTCACATAGCAGAGCTAGGATTCCCACTTAGTTGTCTGGCTCCAAATCTTCAGTCTTTCCAGAGTCCTGGGCCACCATAACAACTTAGTTTTCAAATGTCTCCTGTGAGCATGGTGAGGTGCCAAAGGGCAGGCTTGGGGTTGAGTTTGTCACTGAGAGCCTGACCGGAACCCACGATAGGACCAGGAAATGCTCTAATACCAGAGTCAATGCAGTGGGAATGAACAGGAGAGAGAGCTCTCAGGGTAACCTGGAAAAGTTAGGAGAGGCTTCCTCCAGGAAGTGGATCTTGAGCTTGAAAGAATGGGGAGGCTTGGCTGGGGGACAGAAGAGGAAGGAATTCCTGAGCTCACCATGGTTGCTTCTGTGCTGGGAGGTTGACGTACATTCTCTCTGATTCTTACAGTGGTACCATGAGGAGTGGGCATTATTCTTATTTTTTTTTTAAGTTTATTTATTTATTTTGAGAGAGAGAGAGAGAGAGAGAGAGAGAGAGAGAGAGAGAGAATCCCAAGCAGGCTCCACACTGTCAGCACAGAACCTGACGGGGGCTCAAACTCACAAACCATGAGATCATGACTCGAGCTGAAGAGAGGCGGGCATTGTTATCTCCATTTCACAGATGAAGAAACTGAAGAACACAGGATTAATGTGGCTGGCTCGATGTCACCCAGTTGGATTTGAACCCAGGCCTTTGTGACTGTTGAGTGTGTTACGTTGGAATCGATGTCACGATTGGACCACCTCCATTTCGAATATGTAGAGACCAGGAGAGTGTGACTGGGCAGATGCAGTGGGGATGGGGGCTTAAGCCCAAAGACCAGCAGGCTCTCCAAAAGGCCAGGGAGTTGTACTGAACTACCGTATGTCCCAGGGCCTGGTCCTGTGAAAGTATTTAGGAGATTTCTGGGGCGCTTGGGTAGCTCAGTCAGTTAAGCATCCAACTCTTGGTTTTGGCTCAGGTCATAGTCTTGCGGTTTGTGGGATCAAGCCCCACATTGGGCTCCACACAGTCAGCATAGAGCCTGCCTGGATTCTCTCTTTCCCTCTCTTCCTCTTCCTGCTTGTAATGTCTCTCTCTCTCTCGCTCTCTCTCTCTCTAAATAAACCTAAAAAAGAAAGAAAGTACTTAGGAGATTTCTGGAAGCATGCCTCGAGAAGGCAGGATGAATGGTGGTGAAGGAGGTCTGGGCCCTGAGTGTGGAATCTTAGTCCATTTCCCTAATGCCTATGGGTGTCTGGCTTGACACCTTGAAGTAGCTTGTAGATTGGAAAGGACAAAGATATGGTTGATTAACCCGAGCTTCCCAAGAGCAGAACTGGGTCTGATTCATCCCCTGTGCCCCAGGCTCAAGTGGAGGTGCCAGGAGGACGCTTTCGGCCAGTGTGTTGTCATGTTGAGTTATACCCCAAGTGTAGAGGAGGAAGGTTTATTTTGCCCCAGGGTGGAGGATCTTTGTAGAAGAAGTGCCATTCGAACATTTGAGAGATGGGTTCAAGAAAGGCCAGAGAAGGCTTTCTGAGAAGAGGCACCGAGTCGGGCAAAGGCAGCGTAAACGACGGGGCAGGTCACCTGGTGCGGCCACCATGTGGGTGGCAGGCACGAGATGAAGTTCAAGTCAGGTTCTACCGCTGTGGTCCCTTGGGCTCTCTGGGCCTAAATTTCCCTTCCTGAAAGCAAGCCTTGAGGTTTGATTGTGTGATGGTAAGCTGTGGGAGACGCCCAGTGCCTGGGGATCGGGGCAGGAGAGTCGATGAGAGGAACTAGAAGTGGAGGGGTTTTTAAGTTTGTCATCATTTAGCCATTAACCAATCCAGCAATTACTGATAGTCAAGCCCTGTTGTGAGTGTTTTTTTCCTAGATGAGCTTACTTAATCTTTGTAACAGCCCTGAAGGTAGGCACTGTGATTGTCCCCATTTTACAGATGAAGAAACTGTCAAGGGAGGTTAAGTGGCAGAACTGGAGAGCAGACCCGGACGACCAGGCAGCCAAGCTCTTGACTTGGCCCAGCGTGGGACGACGGGTGGCTGGGAGAGGCGGGGCAGGGAGGGGAGAGCGACAGGCACCCCCCGCCCCCCCCCCCCCCCCCCGCAGTGGTAACTTCAGGTGGAAGAGGAGGAGGTGTCCTCTGAGGAGGTCCCACTGCAACCCGAAGCCGGAGCCTTGGCCCAGGCTGATGAAGTGACTGCTACGTGTCTGCTCCCAGGAGCCTCCACAGAAGCCAGCTCCTTTCATCACATTTAATGGCCCATAGAAAACGGGCTCGGTTTCCTCTTCTCTGTCATCACCAGCTCCGGGGCTCCTTCCCGTCTTATTTATTTCCCTAGGAAGTCTGTTCCCCTGCGAGTACCCTGATGGCTTCTGCAGGTGTACGAGCACTGTGTCTGCATCAGGCTGTGGGGACCACTGCTGCGTTCCAGAACCCAGCTGTAGCCGACTTCAGTTCGGCCGCACATCCCAAGCCCCGAATCCGAGGTTGACAACGCAGGCTTGATGGCAGCATCGGCAGTAGTGACACCAGCCACCGCGTATTTAAGGCTTCTGTGTGTGGCCTGGCGCTTTCTGGGCCTTCTCTTATTGACTCC
The DNA here is from genome assembly GCF_014898765.1 of Herpailurus yagouaroundi. Classification (NCBI taxonomy): domain Eukaryota; kingdom Metazoa; phylum Chordata; class Mammalia; order Carnivora; family Felidae; genus Herpailurus; species Herpailurus yagouaroundi. The sequence goes on along the minus strand of NW_024412413.1, from coordinate 7,620,963 downwards.
GCTTCACAGCTCTTGGAGGCAGGAACACGTATTAGCAGCCCCATCTTGCAGATGAGGAGATTGATGTTCCAGGATCACATGGCTGTGGCAGAGCAGGGAGTCGGCGAGGAGGGGTCAGACAGAGCCAGGCATATGACACCCCTGAGCCCAAGGTCTTTGCTGCTATGCAGGAGAAGTAACTTCCAGTTATTTTATTAGTTAGTTAGTAGTCTGTACACACAACGTGGGGCTTGAACTCATGATCTCAAGATCAAGGGTCTCATGCTCTGCTGACTGAGCCAGGCAGGCAGCCCTCAAGTTATTTTAGTCTCCATGAAGGTCTTTTCTTATCCTTCTGGAAATCCCAATTATCTGTTGTTTGTATTGTGCTTTTGGCCATATTCTCATTAATCCTCTTGATGCCCCTTTACGGTAAGAAGTCCCTCTTTTGCAGAAGAAAATTGAGGGGTCCAGCCTCCAGCTCTTGCTACCCTGTCCCTGCTATGACTTTGGAAAGGGGACAGGGTGTCACATTCCCTTGGACCAAGAGCCACGTCTTCCTAAGTGCTGGGGCCGGCCAGCGAGCATCCACTGAGCACTTCCTGTGAAGGCTGCAGGGGGAAGTGGAGGCTGTGACCCTTCTGGGGTTAACAGAGGTCCATCTGTGCTCTTGTTCTCTGGCGCATTCCATGTCATGCCCTGTCCCCCTGCAGCCAGAAGAACTTAGGGCAGGGAGTCCAAAGTCCTGAGTTTCACTCCCAGCTGCAGCACATACTAGCTGCATGTTCAGGGGCACAATCATATTATCACTCTTGGCCTCAGTTTCTTGTTCTGTGAAATGGCCTCACTGATTCAGTCCTACCTTCCTTGAGTTTGCTGTGAGGCTCAAATGAAGAGGATTTGAAAACTATAAAGGCCACTGGTGTGACAGCGTGGTTGTGGTGGCCATAACCTCCAGAATGTTCCTGAATCTTCTCCACCGCCTACCTCGATCCAGGCCTGGACCACTGCCGTAGCCTGCTAACTGACCTTCCAGCCTCACCTCTTGTCATCTGTCTTCAATGCAGCAGCCTAAGTAAGGGATCTTCTCAAGATTTAAGTGGGACCTTGTCACTCCTCTGCTGAAAACCTCCCAGTAGCTTCCTGACTCAGAACACAGTGCTGGCTCCCCAGTGTGGCTTGCATGCAGCCTTCTAACCAGCCTTACTCTGCCCCTCGAAACTTGCTTCCTGCTTCGCTTGCCCTCACTCCAGCGCTGCGGTCACACTGGCCTTCTGTCTTTTCCTTGAACATTCTGAACTTGTTCCCACCTCAGGGCCATTGCCGTTGCCGTACTTTCTGCCGGTGCACGCTTACCTACCTTCTGTGTTCCCATGGTGGGCTCCATCTTATTTCTCTTAAATGCCACCTCCCTGAAGGGCCATCCCTAAACTCCCAGCACTGCTACCCCCTGCCCCCCATCACTCCCTGCCACATTTCCTATTTCAGCGTGTTTGTCACTCTCTGTAGCTTTACTTGTCTTGTGCATTTAACATTGCCCTGTTTATTTGTCTTCCCACGCCTGGACCACGTGCTCCACGAGGTCAGGGACATTATTAACCCTGTTCCCCCAGCATCTGGCATATAAAGGTGTTCTTTGGTTATTTTTTGGATAAGTGAATAATAGTAGCAGGGTGGTCCAGATCAGCCCTTGCCAAAAGAGAGTGGCCTAGATAGATAAACTGCAAAGGAATTGGTGTTGACTGATCAAAAAGCGCTTACAGGGTAATTTTGCAAGTTGCCAGCGCTGACAGTACAGGTTCAGCAGAAACACAAATTTCTGATCTCCTCTTGGATGTGGGGGTTAGGGGCCCATGATATAAACCTGCAAAGCAGCCTTGCAAGTTGGGTGTCATTAGCTCCCTCTTCCAAATGACAAAACAGAGGTTCAGAGAGGTGCCCTGAAAGCCAGCTTGGGGCTGTGTCGGACTCCCGGGCTCAGAGTCCTTTGCACTGCCCCAGCCTGCCTCTCTGTCTTCAGACAGTGAAGCGGGCTGAGCAATCCATGGAACACTCTTGGTGCCCAAGTGGTATGACCACAAGGATTCCTGAGCTTCTGTGCACAGGGCCAGTGACTTCTCAATTGCTCAAAAGAAAAAGCATTCCACAATAGTAAGTGATCACTCTGAGCTATGGGACTCTGGATGATTTCTCCCCGCCCCACCCCCCGTGTATTATATTTGCCCATAATTCCCAAGCCTTTTGCAATAAGCTTCTGTTCCTTTTCTTTTCTTTCCTTTCCTTTCCTTTCCTTTCCTTTCCTTTCCTTTCCTTTATTTTCTTCCTTCCTTCCACTCTCCCCAGACCCTGACCATGCTGGTGCCAGCAGTGTGAGAAATATAGAAATGCATCTCTCTTGTTTTTAAAATTTTTTTAAGGTTTATTATTATTTATTTATTTATTTATTTACTTTTGAGAGAGAGAGAGAGACAGAACACAGTGGGGAGGGGCAGAGAGAGGGGGAGACACAGAATCCGAAGCAAGCTCCAGGCTCCAAGCTGTCAGTGCGGGGCCCGATGCAGGGCTCGAACTCACGAACCGGGAGATCATGGCCTGAGCCGAAGTCGGATGCTCAGCTGACTGAACCACCCAGGTGCCCCGAGCTTCTGTTACCTTTCTTTGAAAGAAAAGTTAGTTTAAACATCTCATCTCCCTTGATAGCTGGGAAGTTGTGAAGAAGCTGGAGCCTGGACCCCTGGAGACACAGATGTGGGATTGAACCCTTCCTGTGCAGTTTGGCCCCCAAGTAGCTGGGAGGGTAAGGCAAGAGAGTAAAAGCCCTTTGTAACTGCTGACTCTTAGTTTGACTTATGGTGGCGCCGTGGGGGAGGCCTGAGGGAGGTTTCCTGAACTTTGGTTTCTGTTCAAGGTAGTTAAAAGAAAACAAATTGCAAGTTGCTGAGGCCTGTGGGTGGTCCTTTTCTCTTGTCATTCCTTGACAGGTGGTTTCTGGTGGAGCCTGAGGTGGTACCTAGCTGCTTCTGCCTATCTTCCTCAGCTGCTGCGTGGCCTTGGGCAAGTCGCGGTCTCTCCAACCCTCACTTCTTTTTAAAAGATTATTTTTTTCTTTTCTTTTCTTTCCTTTTTTTCTCCACCCCCTGTCCCTTTTTTTTTTTTAATTTTTTTTTTTCAACGTTTTTATTTATTTTTGGGACAGAGAGAGACAGAGCATGAACGGGGGAGGGGCAGAGAGAGAGGGAGACACAGAATCGGAAACAGGCTCCAGGCTCCGAGCCATCAGCCCAGAGCCCGACGCGGGGCTCGAACTCACAGACCGCGAGATCGTGACCTGGCTGAAGTCGGACGCTTAACCGACTGCGCCACCCAGGCGCCCCCCACCCCCTGTCCCTTAAGTAGACTTCATGTCCAGTGTGGAGCCCAACCCGGAGCTTGAACTCACAACCCTGAGATCAAGACCTGGGCTGAGATCAAGAGTTGGATGCTTAACTTACTGAGCCACCCAGGTGCCCCAAGACTCTATTTTATTTTTTTCAAGCCTAGCTTTTCTGTGGAGAGTGGACATGGTGGCACCTACCTTTGAGATTATTGTAGGGATAAACATGATTCCTTAGGACAGAGCTTCCAAATCATCTCTGTCCTGCAGACCCATTGGGCAGCCTGGGGAAGCCCCTGAACACCTTCTCAGAATACCGTTTTTAAGCGCATAAAGTAAAATATGCAGGATTGCAAAGGAAACCCAATTCTCTCGAACTGTAGCTGGGCTTTTCATCAGTGCACTGAGAACCAGATCTGGCAGTGAGTCTAACATAAGCGCCATAATTCTGAAGTTGTGATGAGTGTGAACAATATTTTGTTGTGCCTGCAGTAGCTGAAATGTGAAAGAGCTGTGATTCCTAGCACGACACTATTGCAGCGTGTTGCCTGCCTTTGTAATTGAAGGGGATGCTAAATACCAGGTAGGGGGTAGTGAAAAAAACTTCTAAATGTTTTCCCATCCAAGTTCATGGACTCCTGAGTTCTCTCTGGGGGCCGCAGGCCTAAAACCCTTGGCATAAAAGGTGGATGACACCCAGCACATAACCTCCAGAAATGAGCCAAGACCCCTGCTCGGCCTCTTTGGAGCAGAGGGGCCTCAGGTGGACAGACAGGGTGCACGGGGACCGTGGGGAAGAGATTCGTGCAGACCCGGAATTCTGACTGGTGAGGTCGAGGATGGCGAAATTGAACCTTTGCTGGTCTCTGAGTAAGCTGTCGAGGGCCTGGTGAGTCAGGAGAAGTGCCAGGCATCTTTGGAGATGACGTAACCTCAGGTAGTGTTCATGCAGTATACGAGGCCAATCTGTCATACGCGGCCAATCTGGCACCGACCGCTCGCCTTTCATGAAACCTGGGGTAGGTGAGGGCCAGGCTGGCGGAGTGTGAGATGAGGCTGGAGGCAGCCTGCGGGGATGGGAGAGGAGCACCTTTGAGTCGGGAGGTCAGAGTGTGTGGGCTCCAGAGCCCAACTGCCGGGGTTCAAGTCGCCGCTCTGTCCCTTATAGCCTGGGTAACTCTTGCAGGTTAGTTCACCTCCTTGTGCCTCGGTTTCCTCATCTGTAAAATGGGGATGATGATAGTATTTTCTTATGGCGTGTTGTGAGAATTATGTGTTCTATTTAAAGCTCTTTGAACAATATCTGGTAGGCGAGAGCGCCTGAAATCAGCACCTTTGCTGTTATTCGAGGGTCTGTGTGATTCCGCTCACATAGTTGGAGAATAGGTTGGAGAGCGCGGCTTCTCTGTGCTGCCCAGAGATGAATCAGATGCAGCGTCTGCCTTCAGGAAGCTCAGGGTTTAGGGAGAGGGGGACATAAGCGCACGCTGTCCTTTAGCTAGGGTAAGTGCAATGGTTGTGCCGAGCTGGGGTGCTGTGTTAGCTGGGGGTTGGGGAAAGGGTCTTCCCGGTAGAGGAGCCACCTCAGCTGAGCTTTAAAGAGGCGCCGGGCACTAGCCAGGTGGGAAGGAAGCAGTGGGTGCGAAGGCTGTTCCACACAGAGTGGGCAGCTTGGGTTTGACATTGTTGGAGTGTGACATTCCAGGCCAGTCATGGGGCCGGACGGGAGGCGAGGTACTTCCTATGGTGTGGTGTGCCTGGGGGGAGCCGCTTGGCCTTCGTCCTCCTGGTAGTGGGTGTCATGAAGGTTTTGTTTGTTTTTGATTTTTATTCACAGGAAGTAGCAAAAACAGTACAAAGAATTCCCTTCACCCACCCTCCCCTGCTGATGGTATATGGTGGTTGTACATTATCAGAATCAGAAAATCGGCATTGTTTCACTGTGAGACTACTGAGCTTATTCACCTTCCATCTTTAAAAAAAGTTTTTTTTTTTTTATGTTTATTTATTTTGAGAGAGAGAGAGAGAGAACCAGCAGGGGAGGGGCAGAGAGAGAGAGGGGACAGAGGATCCGCACTGACAGCGGAGAGCCTGATGCGGGGCTGGAACTCACAAACTGTGAGATCATGACCTGAGCTGAAGTCGGATGCTTAACCACAAAGCCACCCGGGTGCCCCACCTTTCATCTTTAAAAAAAAACACAAAACTGCATTCATCTGTGTGTGCACCTGTGTGCACCTGTTAAGGGTTTTGAGCAGGGGAGTGACGTTGACATGTGTGTTAGGCAAATCTCCTCAACCACCAAATGGTAGATTGGAGGGGGCTCGTTGGAGGCTGTTGGCAGGAGATGCTGAGGGCCTGAGACCCGTGGTCATGGAGATGGCAGGAGGAGCTGCAGGGTGGAGGATGTTTCAGAGGTAACGGTGGAAGGAACTGGGGACTGAGAACAGGATGGCAGTTGGATCTATGAATGGAGTTTGGGGAAAATGGAGGAGGAGCGGGAGCAGGGGAGATGCTGCGAAGTTTGGATTGTGGCAAGTTGGAGGAGCACCCAACTGGGATGGGCACCAGGGAGGACTTTGTGGACACATGGGCATCCGAACTGGGTCTTAACGGATGAATAGGAGTTGGCTAGGTGTGTGTGTAGGGAGAGGGCATTCCAGGTAGAGCACCTAGGATTAAGAAAGGCATGGAGGTCATAAGCGGCCTGGGTGTTGGACATCTAGGTGGCACTGCCCAGGGGTTAAGAGACATGAATCTGAAATATTGGGGAGGGGGTGAGCCTGGCAGGAGGAATAGATTTGTGAGTCATCGACATGACTCACGAGATCATGACATGCAAGAGCTCCTCTGGGGAGAGCATGTAGAGGGAGGAGGACAGAAGCTCTGTCCCTTAAATGGAAGCTCAGGTGCGCTGGTCTTGAGACCTGGGCAGAGGAAGAGGAGCCCCTGACAGAGCAGGAATGGTCAGAGAGGTGTGAGGAGGACGTGGCAGACGCAGCCGAGAATATACTGAAAAAGGCAAGTGAAGAACTGTCCCTCTATGGGACTCAGCAACTAGAAGGTTCCTGGAATGGGGAGGACCCTTGGCAAGCACCTTCGGTGGAGTGGGACCGGAGCTGCTGAGATGTGGGGGGTGCAGGGGGAGGTAAGGCTCTAGAGACAGTGTGGACAAGAAATGTTGCCAAGGAGGGGCGTCTGGGTGGTTCAGTCGGTTAAGCGGCCGACTTTGGCTCAGGTCATGACCCCGCGGTTCATGAGTTCAAGCCCCACTTCGGGCTCTGTGCTGACAGCTCAGAGCCTGGAGCCTGCTTTGGATTCTGGGTCTCCCTGTCTCTCTGCCCCTCCCCTGCTCATGCTCGCTCGCTCGCTCTCTCTCTCTCTCTCTCTCTCAAAAATAAATAATAAAAACATTTTAAAAAATTAAAAAAAAAAAAAAGAAAAGAAAAAGAAATGTGACCAAGGAAAGGAGGAGAGGTTGTGCATGATCCAGAAGGGGAGGGAGTTACTTGGAGGTGGGAGAGACACAAGCATGCTGACAGGCTGCGGGGTCCTGGGACTGGGTCCTGTTGCCTCATGGGCAACAGAGATGGTGATATGTGTGGGCCCTGGGGCCAGGCTGCCAGAATTTGAATCCCAGCTCTATCGTGTACCAGCTGTGTGACCTTGGGCAAGTCACTTCACTTCTTTGTGCCTCTCTTTCCCCCTCTGCAAAGTGAGACTAATAGTCTATCTCACAGGGGGTGCTAGAAGATATTATGTATAAAGAGATCATGACGTGCCTAGAAAAAAGAGAGGGAGATCACGACAGCCTCTGGCATGAGGTAACCACTCAGAAAATGTTATTATTACTTGATTATTTCAAGTATTTCTGTTTTTGTCATCTATTTAACACTCATTGGTTCTTTTAAAAAAATTTTTTTAAATATCCATTTATTTTTGAGGGAGAGACAGAGTGCAAGCGGGGATAGGGGCAGAGAGAGAGAGAGAGAGAGAGAGAGAGAGAGAGAATCTGAAGCAGGCTCCAGGCTCTGAGCTGTCAGCACAGAGCCTGACAAAGGGCTGGAACCCATGAACCAAGAGACCATGACCTGAGCCGAAGTCAGATGCTTAACCGACTGGGCCACCCAGGCACTCCAACACTCATTCATTCTTATCTATATAATGCCTGGGTTAGATGAGTTAATATTCATTCATCCACTTCTTTTACCACCGTTTATGGAGCACTTGCTCTGCACCAAGCACAGGGCCAGGCACCGAGATTTCAAGAGGCTGGTACAGTCCCTGCCTGGTCTGATGAAGATCTGAATTTCTGAGTCTTTCATCTTCAGACTCTTCTCCAAAGTGGGGGGGGGGGGGCCGGGGGGTGAGAAACACAAAAAGCAAACAAACAAAAAACCCGTTCATGGTTCTCAGGTCAATGGTTTGGTTTTTTTCTTGGGAAGAACAGCCCATGGACATTCGGGCAGACCTGCAACACTGGGTTTAAAACCAGGCTGCTGGTTCCCACTTGGGCTCTGCCCTACTGGGTTGATCTCAAGTCAGTCATCTCATTTTGCGTTTTAGATTCAAGGTGAATACTTACCCTGTGGGAAAAAAAGAATCTAAATCATTCTAGGTGTACAAAGCAGAGTGTTCTGTGTCCTGTTGCCCCTTGGCAGGTCCCAGTCCCCAGAGAGAACCAGTTAAATTGGAGAATATCTTGCAAACTTCTTGATGTAAACGCACATTGCACACAGATGTGATCATACGACACACAGTATTCTGGAATCTGCTTTTTTTCTTTCTCAATGTTGTATGGCGGCATCTCCATGACGATGCACATGGATTCAATAGCTGCACTGTAAGGGGTATTGTGTAATTTAACGGATTAAGCTAATTCTCTACTGGTGGACATTGAAGTTCCTTCTAGCTTTTCACTCTTTAAAAAAAGACATCCTGTGCAAATATAATTGAGTGCTTGTACAAGGATTTGGGTAGATTAAGTTCGTGGAAGTGAAGTTTCTGGGTCGAAAGGGCGCTTTATCATTTAGGAGTTTGGCTGCAAGTAACAATTCCTACCTAAAAACCGGAGTTCAGGGGCGCCTGGGTGGCGCAGTCGGTTAAGCGTCCGACTTCAGCCAGGTCACGATCTCGCGGTCCAGGAGTTCGAGCCCCGCGTCGGGCTCTGGGCTGATGGCTCAGAGCCTGGAGCCTGTTTCCGATTCTGTGTCTCCCTCTCTCTCTGCCCCTGCCCCATTCATGCTCTGTCTCTGTCTGTCCCAAAAATAAATAAACGTTGAAAAAAAAAAAATTAAAACCGGAGTTCATTATAATCTCACGTGATTAATGAGGCGGAGCAGTTCCAGGATCAGCTAACTTATTGGGCCAGACACGTCATTCATCAACTTTGCTCTGTCTTTGCGCTCTGCCATCCCCAGCGTGTGCATCTTCTCGATACTCCCCGTCCTACAGAAGCAAGCAACAGATCATTGCTTCTGTCCTGTACTAAGTGTGAAGAAAACCGTTCCTTGGCTGACTTCCCCTCCTCTCATTGGCCAGGACGATGTCACATGCCCTTACCTAAGCCAATCACTGGCAACCAAAGGGACTGTTGTGATTGGCTTAATCCAGTGAAGGTTCACCTGAGTGACTGGGAAAGGAACAGCCTTGGGGCTGTGCAGGGAGGAAGAGGGGCAAACCGGCTGGCTTCCTGGTTTTGGTAGATGTTGCTACGCCACTTCGCAGCGATGCTGCCGTTTCGCCCTCTCAGTGTACTTGCAGTGTTGGAAAGTGCCCATTCCTGCACCTGCATCAACTAGGCTCTCTTCTCACCGTGGTCTCAGAGGTGAAAAGTTGCTGCTTATTGTGTGGTTCTTTTATCAGTGAGTTTGAGTGTCTCTTCTTCATGATTCATGTTTCCTGTGGGTTTCCTGTTTATGTTCTCTGCCCCTCTTTTTAAGTAATCATAATGATTATAAAATAGTAATGGTTGACATTAAATGCTTATCCTGCCCCTGGCATCTCATTGAACCTTCGCAACAACCCTATAAAGAAGGTATTAATTAAAAAGAAGAAGAAGAAGAAGAAGAAGAAGAAGAAGAAGAAGAAGAAGAAGAAGAAAAAGAAGAAAAAGAAGAAGAAGAAGGTATTAGTATCCCTGTTCTAGAGATGCGGGGGTGTGAAACACAAAGAACTCAAGCAGCTTGTATACAGTTAATAGGAACAGGTCTCGAATTTGAACCCAGGTGTGAACCTGGGTATGTGGTCACAGACTGTGCTGACATGTTGGAATTGTTTCCTGTTGGTTCCTTAATTCATGGCTATTTCTGCGAAGAGCCGTTTGAGGTAGGTCCCGCTTGAAATTCCCAAATTATAAGAACATGGACCTAGAGTAGGGGGGAGGGGACTTCCCCACTTGGCAGTCCGGTCCTGGGGAGACTTGGGCCTGTTTTCTCCTTTGACATTTTTTATCCCTTGCACTTTTTTTCTTTAAAAAGATACAAGATTTGGGGTGCCTGGGTGGCTTAGTCAGTTGAGCATCTGTCTTCGGTTCAGGTCATGATCTCACAGTTTGTGAGTTTGAGCCTTGCATGGGGCTCTGTGCTGACAGTTGGGAGCTCAGAGCTTGGAGCCTGCTTCAGATTCTGTCTCCCTCTCTCTCCACCACTCCCCCACTTGCTCTCTTTCTCTGTCTCTCAAAAACAAATAAACATTAAAAAAAAAAAAAAGACAAGATTTGGGGAGCTGGGCAGCTCAGTCAGTTAAGCATCCTACTCTTGGTTTCAGCTCAGGGCACGATCTCACAGTTTGTGGGTTTGAGCCCCATGTCGGGCTCTGTGCTGACAGCATGGGGACTGCCTGGGATTCTCTCTCTGCCCCTCCCCTGCTCGCTCTATCTCCTTTTCTCAAAATAAATATTACAAAAAAATAAAATAAACTCGTTTAAAAAAAAAAAAAGACAAGATTTGGGGAGCCTGGGAGGTTCAGTTGGTTGAGTGTCTGAGTCTTGATTTTGGCTCAGGTCACGAGCCCCACGTTGGAATCTGCACCGAGAATGGAGCCTACTTGAGATTCTCTCTCCCTCCCTCTCTCTCTCTCCCCCTCTGCCCCTCTCCCCTAGACACACACATTCTCTCTCTCTCAAAAAAAAAAAAAAAAAAAAAAAAAAGACAAGATCCATTTGGCCCACATGCTCCTTGCTCTTCTAGCAAGTGCCCTGAGCATGTCTCACCCCTACCCTCACCAACCATGCCCTACCCCTACCCTCATCATCAAGGAACTCACCTCCCTCTTCAGCTGAGAACAAATGGTCTTTGAACCACTGTCTCAGTGTGCTGGGGATGCTATAACAGAATACCATAGACTGAGTGGCCTAAACCACAGAAATCTATTTTCTCACAGTTCAGGAAACTAGAAGGCCCAGGTCAAGGTGCTGGTGGATTCAGTTTCTGATGAGAACCCTCTTCCTGGCTTGCATATGTCTGCCTTCTCATTGTGGCCTTATCTGGCCTTTCCTCTGGGAGTGGACAGGGAGAGAGAGGGAGTGCTCTCTGGTGTCTCCTCTAATAAAAACACTAACCCTGTCAGACCAGGGCCCCCACCTTATGACCTCTGTAGAGGCCCTATTTCCAAACAGTCATATTGGGGATTAGGGCTTCAACATGTAATTTTGGGGGGATACAAGCATTCAGTATATAAATTCTGCCCCTTACCCTCCTCCCAATTCATGTTCTTATGTGCAAAATGCATTCATTCTGTCCCAACAGCCCCCAAAGTCTTAACTCATTCCGGCACCCACTCTAAGTCCCGAGTCTCATCTAAATATCTAAATCAGGTCTGAGTGAGACTGGAGGTAGATTCATCCAGAGTAAATTCCTCTCTGGCTGTGATCCTGTGAAACCAGACAGGTTATGTGCTCCTAAAACACAATGGTGGGACCGGCGTAGGATAGACATTCCCGTTCCAAACGGAATCAGTCACAAAGAAGAAAGAGGTGAGGTGCTCCAAGCAAGTCTAAAACCTGGTGGGGGCAAATTCCATTTGCTTTGAAGGCTTGAGAATCGTCTTTGGCTTGCTGTTCCTTCTTGCTGGCTCGCTGGGGCACAGCACCGGCCCCCCAACGGCTCTTGCAGTGGGTCACCCCCTGCAGCTCTAAAAACGAATTGGTGGCTCCACCCAGGCAGCTCTGATCATCTGTGGATCAGGGTCGGACTTCCTTTTTTTTTTTTTGAAGGATAGAACGTGTTTGCATCCAGATAGCTCTATGGTCCGGTCCTGCAGAATTCAAGAAGTCCAGCAGCCTTCCTGCATTCTGCTGTCCACTTTTCTCTGACCCCTTTGGTTCTAACGGGCAGAGTTTCTGTTGGTATAACCCCATCTCTATTTCTGACTTCTGCCGCTAGCTGATTAAGTCTGTGGTTCACACCCATACTCACCTCATCAAATGGCTGTTCAGCCACATCCTTACTGTTCTCTTCAGAACACGTGTTCCTTTTTTTTTTTTTTTTTGCAATATGAATAGGCTGAGAATTTTCCAGCTCTTTGAATTCTGGTTCCTTTTGTTTAACAATTCTTCAATTCATCTCTTGTCTCTCAAATTTTACTATAAGCAGTAGGGAGGACGCATGCCACACCTTCCATACTTTGCATAGAAATCTCTTCTGCTAAATATCCATTTTCATTGCTTGCAGATTCTACCTCTCAGAAGAAACTGGAACACAATTTATCTATCTATCTATCTATCTATCTATCTATCTATCTATCTATCTATCTAAGTTTATTTATTTATAATCTCTGTACCCAACATGGGGCTCAAACTCACAACCCTGAGATCAAGGATCGTGTGCTCATCCTGCTGAGCCAGCCAGGCTCTCCACTAGAACACAATTTAGCCAAGTTCTTTGCCACTTTGGGACAAGGATCACCTTTTCCTGAGTTTCCAAGAACTTATTCTTCATTTCCATCCGAGGCCTCACCAGAATTGCCTTTAACATCCTTATTTCTACCGGCCATCTCTTCATGGCCATCGGGGGTTTTTCTAGCTGCGCCTCAAAGCTCCCTGAACCTCCTCCGTATGTTTAGGTATTTGTTACAGCAGCACCCCCACCTCTTGGTACCAAAATTTGTACTCGCCTACTCAGGCTGTGGGAATAAAGTACTTGCTCAGAGCTCTACCCTAATGACCTCACTTAACTTGAATTATTTCTTAGAGGCCCCATCTCCAATACAGTCCTACTGGGGATAGGGTTTCAACGTATGTATTTGGCGGGGACACAAACATTCAGTTCATAACAACCACCCATACAAAGGTTCTCCCAGAGGAAAGACATTGGGAAGGAGGGAGGGGTGTGGGGACTTAGGTGTTTGCTGGGGCTTAGGGGGCTTTTGCTTACTTGGCACTTTAACAAGGCTGTCCAATGCCCATCTCTCCAGGCCCTTTGAACCCAGGCTGTAGGGTCACTGTGTGGCCTTGAGCAACTTTCCTGGCTTCTTGGAACACTTTTTCCGTCCCTGATGGGGTTGTAGTGAAACTTCAAAAAAAAAAAAAAAATCACATTTATTTAACGATGTCTCATTTTCAGGTATGGTAAAGCCAGACACAGAGCTGCTTTTTTGTTCAAAACCTGTGACTTCTCATCTTACTTTAGGGTGAAGCCACGGCCCTTGCTCTGCTGATGGAGACCTCACATATGGTCTTCCCTGGTAATGTCACAGACCTTCCCATACACCACTCTTCCCACTGCCCACTCTGCTCCATCCACACTGGCCTCCTTGCTCTTCCTCAAATACACTGATCAGTCTCTACCTCAGGACCTTCGCACTCACCATTCTTTCTGCTTGAACACGTTTCCCCACGTGGCTTGCTCCCTTCCGTCATTTTGATCTCTGTTCAAATGTCAAAGAGGCCTTCCCTGAGTCTGCTATATAATTATAGCACCCTGTCACTCTATCACCTTATTTTTTTCCTTTCCTATGTGTATCCTTCCTGTGTGACGTTATACATTTATTTCTCCTATCTCTCCTCCACCTGCACATATACTCTAAAAGAGGACTTTGTCACTTTTGTTAATTGCTAAATCCCCAGGGCCTAGAACATTTTAGGAATCCCTTAAGGGCTCATCGCACAGGTGGCTGGCTGGCTGCCTCCAGTGAAGCTCCTTTTTCTTCATGTTGTGGCTGTGTCCCTGCAGCCTGGTTTCCCCACTAAACTGCGAGGGGCAGGGGTTTCGTTTCTGTCATGGCTGAGTCCCCTGCCTCCAGAGCAGAGCTTGGCACAGTGGAGGAGCCACTTACATTTAATGACAGACTGAGGCCCTGATTGTTGCTCTGCCCACTTCCCCCTGCTCGCACAGGGCCACTGCCTGGCAGCCGCTGTGGTTTTCCTTTCCAGGTGGTGTGCTTCATACTTTACTTGCCCCTTCCATCTGGGTGTCTGGCACTTAGCAGGTGCTCTCTAGCTTACTTTCTGAGAGGCGCACGACTGGGCAAAGCCAGACGTAGTACCAGACCACACAGCTCTTGGGGTGGTCTGTCCCCCTCCTCGTTAGCAGGGCCCACGAGAGCGACCAGCAGAAGGTCCTTCAATCAGGGAGAGGTGAACCCAGTACCTGGTACATGGTAGGCACCCGGGAGACGTGGGTTTCCTTCCCTTCCTGCCACCTGACCTTCCAGCTTTCTCCTAGTTGTGGGCCAGGCCTGCTGGCTGACCCCTGTTGGCAGCCTCGAGGCGGGTTGGGGCCTGGGCTTCCCCATCCTCGTGGCTGTGCAGATTGAGGGGTGCCACAGGGACTTGTTGGGGGTGGGGGGAGGCTCAAGCCAGTCTCAGTGTGAGTGTTTCTGGACAGGTGTCCTGTAAGGAATGTCCATTCTTTCCCAGTCTTCTCAAGAAACTTGTCATTCTCCTTCACATCCAGCTCAGGAACCACCTCCTGCAGAGCCTTCCCCGGTTCCCCCAGTGGACCCACCGCTCCTTCCTCTCAGGTCCCAGGCCCTTTGCACCCACAGCCAGCCTGCATCACAGCTGACGGCCCACCTGTCTTTCCCCCCGCCCCCCGCCCCCCCGCACTGGACCAGGAGGTCCTGGTGGGCGGGACTGGGCCTCAGCCACCAATTCATTTTGTGTCTCCCCTGCCCCCACACCTAGCACCAAGTAGGGAGGGCATAAATGTTGGTTAGACTGAACTATACCCTCACTCTCCGGGGCTCTCTCAGAGGATACTAACTCACCAATGTGTCGGGGGAGTCAGAAAATCTTCCCGAAGGAGGGGGGAATTCCCTCCACATCCTGGGCCCCAGTAAGACCTGGGCCTCCAGCTTGGTGTTACTTTGTATTACTCTGAATTTTAGCAGTGGTTATACTCTCACTGGAGAGGGGGTGTGTGAAGGCCCAAGCCATACGCATCTCCCCTAAGCATCCCTGGTTTCTGGGTGATCTTGCGTATGGTGGCACTTTTTTTAAGTACTGCAAGGGCCCAGCCCCTTGGGACAGCCCTACCAGCCTCTACCAGCCTGGCAACATTGCTTATGAGATAAAATCGGTTTGCCAGCTCTGGCCTAGGGTCTATACACTCAATTGAATGACCCTAGAGTGGTCGATAATAGATCCTAGAACAGGACATTGGAAGAAGCAGAATATTTTCACACAGAAGTGTTCCCCCAAATTGCCCCAGAGACCTCTGCCTTTCCTGGGCCATGAGTATTCAACACCAAACACAGGCTGAGGTGCCTAGGAAGGCTCCTAAGTGGTTCTACCTCTACTGTACCCTCGAGGAGGGAGAGCAGCAGCCTCTTTCCTGACCTAAAGTCAGCATTTCCAGGCCTGGCCCCCACTTGCTGGCTGCAGGCCTTGTGACCTCTCTGAGCCTCACTTTCTCCATCTCTCAAATGTGGGTCCCAGATCGTCTCAGCCCCGAGGGTCATCAGTCAAGATCAGATAAAATGTGAGAGATGTCAGGGATTTCATGAACTATTGGATACAGCCTGACAGAAGGCCTTCCCTTCCCTGACACCCATGAGCCAACTCCTATTCACCCTTCAAAGCCCAATTCAAATGTCGCCCCCTTTGTTTCCCAAATGTTTCAACTTTTTTGTGCCTCATCCCAGCCTGCGTTTACCACAGAAGTCTGGTTTGGGGTGGAGTTGGTGGGATGTTCTTGCCATGTCTCTAATTAGGTTATAAGACCTGGGTGCAGGTGGCCACGCTGGCCTCACCTTATAAAATGGGCCTGTAGCAAATGTTGAATGCCCCCCATAGAAATCCTGATCTACAAGCTACCACTTGTAAAGTGTCTGCTATGTGCCAGGCTCTGAAATGAGGACCCTCCTCTGTATTCAGCCCACCAGGAGGTGCTGTTTGTAATCCTCATTGTACAAAGCGGGAAGCTGCTAATCAGGGAGGTAGAGTAGCCTGCTCTGGGATTTGAACCCTTCTCCGTGGTGCGGGCACACAGCAGTGCTACTGCTCTGGGTTTTTGGTGGTCAGAGAGGAGGACTCGCCCGAGGCTGTGTGAGGAACCTCCTTCATAACCACCTGGGGCAGGGAGTATTTTTTTCCTTGGCATTGGATGCGGACTTAGGAATTCTCACTTGGGATGGATCTGGCCAGTGCTTGTTTCTGGTAGGTCTGCTCAGACTCCAGGGCTGGGAGGAGACTGGACAACACTCCCCTCTGACTGCTGCAGTTTTCTGAGAGAACTACAGGCTGAACAGGGCTGGGGGAGGGCAGGGGGGCAGCCGCTCCCACCTGGTGTGAGCTGGTGTGGGGGTTTGGGGAAATGTGACCAGTGGGAGAGAGTCAGTGAAAGAGACTCGGAGTTAAAGAGAGTCATCAGACACTCTAGGTAGGGGAGGGCAGGGTCGGATTTGTGGGCCTGAAAGCACCCCCCCCCCCCCCCGCCGTGATGGCCTCAAGGAGGTGGGGGGTGGGCAATGAGGCAGCTGGTCCCCTTGGCTGGGGGCAGGAAACAGCCCAGGTGGTAGGGAGGGATGGGGGCTGGATTCTGACCTAGGGCAAAGTGACAGGGCTTGGTGGTCATGGCCGTGACCAAGCCCTGTAGTGCTGGTTGTCTAGGCCCATGGGGGTCTGCTCCCCTGCCACAGGCCTGCTGCCCACGCTGGGCCACACTGTGTGGTGACGGGTGCACCCTTGCTTCTCCCACCAGGTGAACCTCTCTTCCAGGGCCAGGACTGGTCTCACCCATCTGTGGTTCCCCAGGCTCCCAGGAAACAGGACAAATGGGTATATGATGGTCCCATCAAAGGGAGGGAGAGAGGGGCACCTGGGTGACTCAGTCAGTTAAGCATCCGACTTTGGTTCAGGTCATGATCTCGCAGTTAGTGGGTTCACACCCCGCGTTGGGCTCTGTGCTGACAGCTCAGCGCCTGGAGCCTGCTTCAGAGTCTGTGTCTCCCTCTCTTTCTGCCCCTTCCTCCTTCCTTCTCTCTCTCTCTCTCTCTCTCTCTCTCTCATGAAAAAAATAAACTAAAAAGGGAAGGAGAGAGACTCCATGGAGGAGCTAGGCTTTGAAGGAGGAACGGGATTTCCTTCACAGGATGGCTGCCCAGGTGGAAAGAAGTGCAATGGCAAAAGTTGGGGGACAGGACGACCACCACAGACCGTTCTGGCTGGAGGCCTGGAGGGGAGCTTGAGTGTGGGCACGATGAGCACTGGTTTCCTAGACAGGGAAGCTGAGGACAGAGAGACCGACCAAGAGGTGTGCTTGGCAAGGCAAGGCGGTCCAGACCCATCACTGCCTGCCTCCTGCAGGAGAACAGGGTCATCCCAGGAAACACTTGAAGTTTTTTTGCAGGAGGGAGGAACAGGGTTGGATAACACATATCCCCAAGGTTGTTGGACTTTATTTATTTATTTATTCATTCATTCATTCATCCATTATTTTTTTTTATGTTTACTTTTGAGAGAGAGAGAGAGAGAGCACGAGTAGGGGAGGGGCAGAGAGAGAGGGAGAGACTCCCAGGCAGGCTCCGCACTGTCAGCGCAGAGCCCAATAAGGGGCTCGATCCCGCGAACCCTGAGATCATGACCTGAACCGAAATCAAGAGTTGGTTGCTTAACCGACTGATCCACCCAGGTGCCCTGTGGTTGTTGGACTTGTCCTGCTCCAAGCGCTCTGCACGTGCTGTCTCCTGAGCCCTCCTGACAGCCAGTGGTGCAGGAGCTGCCTTCAGCCCTATTCTCCCCATTAGGAGACCGTGGCCCAAAGTCACACGGCAGGTGTAAATGCTGGCATTCACATTCCCATCTGTCTGAGTCCAGAGCCCTGACTCATGGCCCTGGCAGGGCAAGCAGATGTCTAGTGGGCACATGGGCCCTGGCCCTGCCCAGTGTGAGGATCTGATGCGGAGTCTGAAGACTCGTGTGGCTTCACCCCTCCCTGGGAAGGACACATGGGAGGAGCGAGATCCAGGGAACCGAGATTCCCGATCTCACACTCTTAGAGCCTCACAGCCACCCTGTCAGGCAGGGCTTATCAGCTGACAAGTTACACAGAGGAGGAAAGTGAGGCACAGAGAAGTGAGATGGCCTGCCCTGGCCACAGGGTGTCTCACAGCTGTGGGCGTGGCCAAGGATGTGGCGTTTGGTCTAATAGAGCTGTTTGCCTGCTCCTTGGTTGAGTGGCCTTGGCAAAGAAATTTCATTCTTTGTGCCTCCCTGTCCTCATCTGTAAAATGGGTTAGTGACACCTGCCCCTCTTACTGGACAGGATTGTGAGGATGTGGTTGACCAGATGGAAATAAAGAACAAGGTAAGGAAGTTTTAGAACGTATTAACACACTTGCTCCCTCCCCAAAGTAGCTGGGTGTTTTTATACCTGTTTTTTTTTTTTTTTATCTTTTTTAAAAAATTATTTATTTATTTTTTAATTTACATCCAAGTTAGTTAGCATATGGTTTCAGGAGCAGATTTCACTCCTGAAACAATGATTTCAGAAGTGGATTCCTTAATGCCCCTTACCCATTTAGCCCATCTCCCTTCCCACAGTCCCTCCCTTAACCCCCTGTTTGTTCTCTATATTTAAGTCTCTTACATTTTGTCCCCCTCCCTGTTTTTATATTATTTTTGCTTCCCTTCCGTTATGTTCATCTGTTTTGTATCTTAAAGTCCTCATGAGTGAAGTCATATGATATTTGTCTTCCTCTGACTAATTTCACCCAGCATAATACCCTCCAGTTCCATCCACATAGTTGCAAATGGCAAAATTTCATTCCTTTTGATTGCCGAGTAATACTCCATTGTATAGATATACCACATCTTCTTTCATTGTATAGATATACCACATCTTCTTTATCCATTCATCCACCGAGGGACATTGGGCTCTTTCCATATTTTGGCTATTGTCGATAGCGCTGCTATAAACATGGAGGTGCATGTGTCCCTTCGAAACAGCACCCCGTGTCCCTTGGATAAATACCTAGTAGTGCAATTGCTGGGTTGTAGGGTAGGTCTATTTTTAGATTTTTGAGGAACCTCTATCCTGTTTTCCAGAATGGCTGCACCAGCTTGCATTCCCACAAACAATGCAAAAGGGATCCTCTTTCTCCGTATCCTCGCCAACATCTGTTGTTGCCCGAGTTGTGAATGTTAGCCATTCTGACAGGTGTGAGGTGGTATCTCACTGTGGTTTTTATTTGTATTTCCCTGATGATGAGTGATGTGGAGCATTTTTTCATGTGCCAGTTGGCCATCTGGATGTCTTCTTTGGAGAAGTGCCTATTCATGTCTTTTGCCCATTTCTTCACTGGATTATTTGTTTTTTTGGGTGTTGAGTTTGATAAGTTCTTTGTAGATTTTGGATACTAACCCTTTATCTGACGTGTCATTTGCAAATCTTCTCCCATTCCGTTGGTTGCCTTTTAGTTTTGCTGATTGTTTCCTTCCCTGTGCAGAAGCTTTTTCTTTTGATGAGGTCCCAATAGTTCATTTCTGCTTTTGTTTCCCTTGCCTCTGGACACATGTTGAGTAAGAAGTTGCTGTGGCTGAGGTCAAAGAGGTTTTTGCCTGCTTTCTCCTCGAGGATTTTGATGGCTTCCTGTCTTACCCATTTTGAGTTTCTTTTTGTGGATGGTGTAAGAAAGTGGTTCAGGTTCATTCTTCTGCATGTCGCTGTTCAGTTTTCCCAGCACCACTTGCTGAAGAGACTGTCTTTATTCCATTGGATATTCTTTCCTGCTTTGTCAAAGATTAGCTGGCCATACATTTGTGGGTCCATTTCTGGGTTCTCTATTCTGTTCCGTTGATCTGAGTGTCTGTTGTTGTGCCATGTTTTTATGCCTTTTTACACCTTGGTGCCCCTGTTCACGCCTTCGTACCAGCCTTCTGCTGATGCAGGCCCACCTTCCCGGCTGCCCACCATCCTCTCTCTGTAACGACTTGATGGGGGGAGAGTGAGGGCCACACTGTGGGGCAGAGCGTGGAAGAGGCCCGTGAGTGGCCTGGACGGAAAATGCTGGCTTGAGACCAGGCAGCTTCCAGCCCCTTTCCCGCGGGGTGATGGAGCCCCAGGCTCAGGTTCTGACTCAGGAGGAGGCCCACCCCACTCTGGGCTGCCACTGGGTTGGACCAGCTGATCCCAACTGATCTTCTAGCCCATACATAGTGCCACGGAAGCCAGCTGGGCCATCTGGGTCTGGCGGGGAGCTCCCAGCCCCTGGGGGCTTTGCCCTAAAGACCAAACCTCTAGCTCTACTGCCGAGCCTCCCTTCTCCTTAAGCAGTTTCCACTCGCTGCCTCTCTGGAGCAGGCCCCCTGCGTGTGCTCAGTGCCATTCAATTGCTGTGCAACTTGAGGCCTGTCCTCAGCCTTGCAGAGCCTCTGTCTTCCTCATCCAGAACATGGGCGATTCCCTCCCTTGCCAAGACAGGGCACACACCATGCCACCTGGCCTGCTCCAGGCCAGGCTGGTTCAAAGTGCAGAGGGGCTGCTAGTGGTAAAAGAGGATGGCCTGGGTTCAAATCCTGCCTCAGCTATGAGCGGGCTCAAGACTGGGGCTCCCTGAACTTGTTTCCTCCTTGATAAAATGGAGACAAAATGACACCTGCCTCGTGGCACTGTTGAATGATTCAAAGAAACCCGTATACAAAGTGTGTGGTGCTGCATTGTAGCTATAGTCACTGGCATCGTTTTGCATTTTCCCTGTCTCTTCTCCCTGGACTGAGTTTGCTGTTCAAACAAGGTGTTCTCCTGGGACTTGAGGGTGTGTGGTGCAGCACTGCAGCCCAAGCCATGTGTGAGAAAGGACAGGAGGCCTCCATGCAGCTCCCTGCCCATCAAAGGAACAGCACAGAACCAGGGTCCAGTGGGGCCTGGGCGTGCAGGGCAGGAGCTGCATGGTCTGGTTCAGACGGTCTCTATAGGTCACTGCCCCTCAGCGTCACCTGTGAAATGGGATGAGTGCAGGAATGAGAGGGAGTGCACAGTGGGATGGGGACTGCGACCAGCCACCGGCCCCTGCTGACTAACTGATGGACTGTTCTCTCCCCCAGAGACTGATGGAGAGGCAGAGACGGAAGGCGGACATCGAGAAGGGGCTGCAGTTCATTCAGTGAGTGTGGGGCTGGCTGGGCGGGCGGGGGGCCAGGGATGGCAATGCCCGGGCTCTCTCCAGCTCTCCCTTTTCTTCTCACTCATCCTTTGCTGCTCAGGCTCCCTTGTGTGCTGGGGAGTGAGGAGGTGGGTTGTGCTAGGAAGGGGCTGGCATGGCAGGGGCTGGGTGGCCGGTGGGCGATCTGTGAAACCACCCCCATGCACACACACTCCCTGACCCTGGTCACCCTTCAGTCCCGCTCAGCATACCACTGTACCCTCGCCCTCCTTACACGCTGGCACGCTCCCTGTTAATTCTCCCGCTTGCCTGTGCACAGCTTATAATCAATCAATAAATCAGTTTCCATTTATTAAGCACACCTCCCAGGCTCTGTGCTGGGCCCTTCATGTCCATCATCTTCTTAATCCTTCCAACAGCCCAGTGAAGTAGGTGGTCTTTTCTCCATTTTGCTCAGAGACGTTAAGAAACCCATTTATGGTCACACAGCTATAAAGTAATAGGATTCTTTTTTTTTTTTTTTTATGTTTACTTATTTTGAGAGAGAGCACAAGCAGGGGAGAGGCAGAGAGAGAGAGGGAGAATCCCAAGCAGGTTTAGCACCGTCAGTGCAGAGCCTAAGGTGAGACTCAAACTCACGAACCGTGAGATCATGACCTGAGCTGAAATCAAGAGTTAGACACTTAACCGACTGAGCCATCCAGGCGCCTCCAGTGATAGGATTCTAACCCAGGTCTAGCTGACCCCAAACCCACATTTCTTTCCATTATTTGTCCCTCAAACACATGCCATATTTGTTTTTAATTTTTTTCTTTACACACAAAATATTTTCAGTAATTTTTTTTTACCTCTTAAATAGATCTCCAGAGGCGTATTTATCACGGCACTAATGAAGTGTAAGCTGCAGGGCCCCTGATTTGTGTGGGTCCTTCCCAAAGCCCTGGAAGGCTCCCTTAACAATTCTTAGTTTCTAATTTTGTGTTCTTTTTCTTTTCTTTCTTTTTTTTTAATGTTTAATTATTTATTTTGAGAGAGACAGAGAGCAGGGGAGGGGCAGAGAGAGAGGGAGACAGAGAATCCCAAGCAGGCTCCTTGCTCAGCAAAGAGCCCACCATGGGGCTCGATCCCAGCACTGAGAGATCACAACCTGAACGGATATCAAAACTTGGACCAGAAAAAAAAAAAGTTGGACCGATATCAAAAGTCGGATACGGGCACCTGGTTGGCTCAGTTGATTGAAACCCCGACTTTGGCTTGGGTCATGATCTCACGGTTTGTGAGTTCAAGCCCTGTGTCGGGATCACTGTTGTCAGCGCAGAACCCACTTCCAATCCTCTGTCTCCCTCTCTCTCTGCCCCTTCCCCCTGCTTGTACTTTCTCTCAAAAATAAACGAACATTTTTAAAAAAAGAAGAAAATATTTTTTTAAAAAGTTGGATGATCGGGGCGCTTGGGTGGCTCAGTCGGTTAAGTGTCCAATCCAGATTTCCGCTCAGGTCATGACCTCGCAGTTCGTGAATTTGAGGGCGCATGGGGCTCCACGGCGGAACCTGCTTGGGATTCTCTCTCTCCTCCTCTCTCTGCCCCTCCCCCCTCCCCCGCTCACTCACTCGCGTGTGTGCACACACTCGCTCTCTCTTTCTCTCAAAATAAATAAAGTTAAAAAAAAAAAAGGTGGATGATCAACCGACTGAGCCGCCCTGATGCCCCTTGTGTTTCTTTTCTTAAATAGGAATCCCCACAAAACTAGGATTTATGTCTACATACCCTCATATAAACTCCCCAATTTTGTTCTCTCACACAGACCTCTAAAATACCACCTGCCTCTTCACCACAGACTGGGTCCCTTGTCACACACACGGTGTCCCCATCGCTCTGATGGTGCTTGTGTTGACATTCACATGCTGTCCTTCCTCAGCTTGCAACATGGTCACTTTGTCTTGTTCAGGCCACTGCAAGGGCTGTGGCCCATCTTTCCCTCTTCTCTAGGCCAGTCTTCCATTTGGGGGAGGGATTTTTTTTTTTTTTTTTAAGTTTATTTATTTATTGTGAGAGTGAAAGAAAGTGCAAGCCGGGGAGGGGAAGAGAGAGAGAGAGAGAGAGAGAGGGAGACAGAATCCCAAGCAGGCTCCTCACTGTCAGTGCAGAGCCCGATGCGGGGCTCAAACTCACAAAAAGGGAGATCATGATCTGAGCCGAGATTAAGAGTCTGTTGCTTAACGAACTGAGCCACCCAGGCGCCCCTAGGGAGGGCTTTGATTTGGGGGGAGTGTTCAAATTTTATTCAGAGGCCAGTCTTGCAGATACAGTGTTTCGTAAGAACTCTGTCTTTAACTTAAGTCACTGATTTGCGTGGAGCTGGACCTTTGAGCCCTGCCTTCTGAGTCTCCCCCCCGCCCCCGCCACCTCCCTGGGTGATGTCCATACCTGCGAAATGAGACAAGGCCCCTTCCCTCACAGAGGCATTGTGCTGGACGTAAATGGTAGGTCGCTCTGTGTCCTCCTTCCCCTTTCCAGAGGGGGGCTCCAAGAAGGTTCAGCGATAGGGCAGCCTCCCGGGAAGCCCTATGTTAGTCTCCTAAGGGATTGCTTTACAGGGTAACACAGTAGGACCTGCTGGTTTTAAAATTAACTTTTATCACATGTAGATTTTGTGTGCTTAGCATTTATTAGGCACCTCTGGGCACGGAGCACTGTAGGAGCTGTGAAGCAGCTTGCATGGGTGGGGTGGCACTGGCTTGTGTGGATGAGGTGACCTTCAGGTCAGACTGTGCCCTACTGACCCGGGAGCTGGGGCTGGAGGGGAGAGGCTGGAGGTGGGAAGTCAGGCAGGAGGGTAGCCATGGGGCCTGGCCGGGCAGTACAGGGAACAGCGATGGGCCCTGGTCCCTGACAGTGGGGAAACAAGGAGGGCAGGATGGGAGCCCCGTTGTCACAACCAGGGACACCACCTCCCTCACACACACAGGGGAGGGACCTCGGTGTCTTCTCTCACCCCTTTGGCTGACTGGCTCAGGCTGCTCTCTCTTGCCCAGGTGCCGGCAGCAGCTCTGGGCAAAGGAAAGAGCCCCAGCCCTGTGCTTTAGTCCCGGCTCTGATGCCGACCTGCTGTGTGACCTTGGCTGAGTCACTGTCCACTCTGAGTGTCTGTTTTCACCTCTGTGACATGAAGGACCAGGAGACAAACCCCAGCTGCTCTTCTAGCTTAGCCCTTTAGCCTGACAGATGTGGCTCTGTTCTCCTGGACTGATGCTTTCTTCTATACTGGGCTGGCATTTTGTGGGCCACAGGGGAGGAGAGGGTGCCCACAGCCCCATCTGCTGGGCTGGAATGAGGAGTCAGGCTCTGACCTGGCGTTGGCCAAGGTCATGTGTGTTTTGGGGGCTGGGATGGGAGAAGGGCAGAAGCTGTCCAACTGGGGGGACCTGAGGTGGACTTTTCCTGCTGCCTGGGGCCTGCATTTACAAGTTTAGCCTGTCGGGGGCACGGTCATTCCCAGAGAACTGGTTTCTCAGGAAGAGGCCAGCTGGCTGGCCTTCTCAGCATCTGCACCCGGAAAGCCTGGGGCAAACACAAGGCCTTCCTCCCTCCCTTCCAGCAGAAATGGAAGACCAGCATGTGTTGGTCTGGGGAGAAAAAGCTGCTGTTTCCTTACCCCAATCCACAAGGTGACATCTGAGGTCTGAGGTAGAGGCGCCCACTCCTGGCATGATCTGTGGCCTTTGGCTCTGGCTCCTGGGGCCTCCATGAGGCTGAGACCCCTGGGCTCACCCAGACTCTGTGTCTCTCTCCTTTTCCTGCTAGGTCGACACTACCCCTAAAGCAAGAAGAATATGAGGTGAGCATCGGCGGCGGGGCCGGGGGAAGGCAAAGGGCAGGGGTGCCCAGGAGAAGGGGGTGTAGAGGCCGGGTGCCAGGGCTGGGGCTGCATGCAGACCCCTGAGCCCCCTCTGCACCCCACTCCCTGGCAGGCCTTTCTGCTCAAGCTGGTGCAGAACCTGTTTGCTGAGGGCAATGACCTGTTCCGGGAGAAGGACTACAAGCAGGCCTTGGTACAGTACATGGAGGGGCTGAACGTGGCCGACTATGCTGCCTCCGACCAGGTGGCCCTACCCCAGGAGCTGCTGTGCAAGCTGCATGTCAACAGGGCCGCCTGCTACTTCACCATGGTGAGCCCGCACCCCCTCCCCTCTTCACCCTGCCCGCCGTTTCCCGCAGATGCCCAGCCAAGCTGGGCCTGCACCCTAGTGAGCCTCTGTAGGCCCGGCTCCTCCACCCCCTCCTGTGGGAGTGTCACCGCCTGCTTCCGTGGCTCTCAACCCCAGCTGCACCACAGACTCACCTGGAGAGCCCTTAAAGTGCTAATACATGGTACAAAAAGTGGTTTGTAAGGATACGGATGCCTGAGCCCCACCCCCGATGAATTAAGTTAGATGTTAGACTGTTAGACGCTCATCAGGCTGGCCTGGGCATGGATAGGAGTCTGTAGGGAGTCAGGGTTGAAAACCGCTACCCTCATCGTGCACTGCCTCTTTCTGCAAACCCCTGGCCACTCCTGCTCCTTCCTCCTGGGCTCCCTCCCATCTCCCCCGATCCTCCCGAAAGCTCTGGCCTCCTCCTCTCCCTGTCCTGCTTGCTCACTGACTCAGTCACTCACCAGATCCTTAGGGATGCTCTGCCGTGAGCTCTTTAAAGGACCCCCTAACACCTCTGCAATCCAGAGTGGACTGTTCTGGATAAGCAGGTCTACCAGGTACCTGTTCACACTGTGTTCTGTACCCTGAGCTGCCTTCTTGATTTCACTTCCTCTCAGAGGTACCTTGATTACTCTTGGGCCATGAAGTTCTCAGCTGAAGGCAGATATGGAAGTAGGTGTGTCTGAATGGCCAGGCTCATTGCTGCAGAACTTGAAGGCCATCCTCCCACCTCCAGTGGCCTGCCAGTGCCCGTTGCAGCCCCCTGAGCTGGACATACAGTTGCCCTTGACCAGAGTATGAATGTCAGAGGTGTTTCCTGGAGCTCTGGAGCCCCCTCCCCGATCCTCCAGCCTCCCCCGTCTCTGCAGGGAAAGGGGTGGGAGGGAGGTAACCAGAGCTGACCGTGTGGCCTCCCACTCCTCTCCGCAGGGCCTGTATGAGAAGGCACTGGAGGACAGTGAGAAAGCGCTGGGCCTGGACAGCGAGAACATCCGGGCGCTGTTCCGCAAGGCACGTGCCCTCAGCGAGCTGGGGCGTCACAAGGAGGCATATGAATGCAGCAGCCGGTGCTCCCTCGCGCGGCCCCACGTGAGTGCCCTGAGTCCTGGTGCAGGGCTGGACTCTGCTGAGCCTGTGTCCCCCTCCCCGTGCCGTGGACCGACAGATACTGATATTTACACTGAGCTCTGGTTGTGTTTCAGACACTGCTGAAAATACGCAGTGTGTATTAACTCACTTAATCCTTGCATCAGCCCTTTGAGTTAGACGGAGGAACTTACCCGGGAATCACAGCTGTGGGCTGCAGAGCTCACACTTGAACCCAGGCAGTCTGATTCTAGAGTTGGCATTCCTTTTTTTTTTTTTTTTTTTTAATTTTTTTTAATGTTTATTTTTGAGAGAGAGACAGAGCATAAGCAGGGAAGGGGCAGAGAGAGAGGGAGACACAGAATCCGAAGCAGGTTCCAGGCTCTGAGCTGTCAGCACAGAGCCCAACGTGGGCTGAAACCCATGAACCGCAAGATCATGACCTGAGCCGAAGTCAGACGCTTAACTGACTGAGCCACCCAGGAGCCCCTAGAGTTGGCACTCTTAACCTCTAGGGTTGCAATAAGGACTCAAAGGGGTGTCACATGTGTGGGGGTCCTGATGTCCAAGCTGTCACTAGGTGGGAGAGAGGCAGGGAATTGACCAGTAGTGAGCCTTGCTTGCCCTGGCCCACACACAGCTGGGCACATGCCCCCTCCTCCTTTATTCACCCACTTCTTAAGTACTTAAGTATTTACTAAGCACCCACGAACTATCCAGATCTGTGCCCTTCAGGGACCCACAGTCTGCTGGGAGACGTGGAAACATCCCTGGGGTTTAGGTCTGACTCCACCACTGACCCCCAGCATGACCTTGGACAAAACACTTCCCCCGTCTACACATCAGCTCCTTGTCTATGAAGCACCCCTCCTATTTTATCCCTGAAACAATGAGTGTAAAAGGGCTCAGAAAAGGCTCAATTCTGCCCAGGAGTGATCAGGATCTTGGAGGGCTCCCTGGAGGAAGGTGGGCTTGAGTGGGACCAGAAGAAGCAGGAAGGACCTGGTGGTCAGAACAGAGAGTGGGAGGCCATGTGCATAGTGGTCAAGGATGTTGGTGTCAGAGAGCTGGCCTGGGTTTGAATTCTAATCTTGGGTTAGCCACCTACTAGCTGTGTGACTTTGGACACACAGCTTAGTCTCTCTGAGCCTCGGTTTGCGCCCCTGTCAAACGGGGGTGGTAATATACCAGGCATCATAGAGCTATGAGGATGGAATCTGAAGATCACACAGTAGGTTCAGAAAACATGCACCGTTACTGTCCTTTTGTTTATTATTCATGCGTCTCCGATTCAGCTTAGTTCACAATTGAGAACCTTTCTTATGACAATAGTCCATGGTCCTACAGCGTTTCCTAGTGTCCCCAGCAGGTCCACATCCAAGTCTCATGTCTGCCATTCCTTGGCAGGCAGGGTGGTGCTTACCTCCCTGTACAGGTGAGGACTCCGGGGCCCAGTTAGGGACTCTGACTCTGAGTTGGGGGATCCCCCCGTGCTCCAGTCTTTGTTGGCAAATACTGGCTGAGCCCTGCTCCGTGCTGGGTACTGGGGACCAGAGATGACTCAGACTCTGGCCCTGGGTTCCAGGAGCTCGTCAGGTAGGGAGGTGGACAAATGCTCGGGGTATTACAGCATCCCTGTTGCCTCTTTGCTGCCTGGACCACAGTCACCGTTTCTTTTTTACTGGTTAGTCTCTCCCACTAGACTGGAGCCTCCTCGAGGCCTGGGCCCCATGTGCCCTCTGCTAGTGGCGTCTCTGGTCCTAGCCCTTGCCTGGCACTTAATGCATATACAGTAACAGCCTTGGAGGGAGGAAGGGATGCTGGGTGCTGTTATTGAGCGCTAACTGTGGGCCGGCTGGCTATGTTCCAAACTTCCCGCATTCTCGCTCCCGTGGGCCCGGGCACGACCCACATGTCCTTCCTTGCAAAGAGTTCCGGGACATCGTGTGGTGAAAGCAGCAAGTTGTAAGTCGTAGAGCAATAGGTGTAATGTGATCTCACTTATGTTAAAAAAAAGAAAAGAATCCTCACAAAACAAAACGGAGCATCCTTTATAGATCTGTAGGCACGTTATGCACATTCCTGGAAAAGAGCTGCAGGGAAGCACATCAGACCACAAGGCATGCTCCCTCTGGGGAGGAGCCTAGTGTGAGGATGGGGAAGGGGGTGATCCAGGGGAGCTCTTGCTCTCCCTGCAACATTTCAACCGTCTACAGTAGAGTGACACTACGCCTTGCTGAATTTTAGAAATAGAAAGATAATTTAATTTTACCTCTTTTTCAAAAAAATTTTTAAAGTTTATTTCTTTTGGGGGGGGGGAGTGCAAGTGAGGAGGGACAGAGAGAGAGAGAGAGAGAATCCCAAGCCAGCTCAGCACTGTCAGTGCAGAGCCCGACGCAGGGCTCAAACTCATGACCCCATGAGATCATGATCTGAGTTGAAGTCGGATGCTTAACCGGCTGAGCCACCTAGGTGCCCCTAGAAAGAAAAAGATAATTTTAAAATCCAGAGCAAAAATTATTCCTTTCCCCTCCCCACAGTGAAAGGGAAAAAGGGAAGCGTGGGTTCTGGTTCAGCCCCACCACATGCTAGTCGTGTGACCTGGGCAGCCAGTGACCCCTCTTAGGGCCTCGCCTCCTTGTCAGTAACATGGGGTGGGGCGCTCGGCTGGTTCCATCTGTAAAACTTGGGGTAACAGCAGACCCCCCCACCCCTTCCCTGCAGTGCTGTTCAAGGTCTCTGGAGCACAGCTGCGTGAGCTAGGGCAGACTAACCCCCTCCACCCTGTGTCTTGCTGTTGCAGGATGAGAGTGTAACTCAGCTTGGTCAGGAGCTGGCTCAGAAGCTTGGGCTTCGAGTTCGGAAAGCGTATAAGAGGCCCCAGGTAGGTGGGCTCTGGGTGCTGGGAGTCCACGGGGGTGGAGATGGGGAGGTCTGAAGGGAGAAGTGGGGGAGGGTGGCCAGGGCCAGGCCAGGACAGAGAGGAATGATAACAGGTGATCTTCCCTCTCTGTTGGCCGAAAGCCCTGGACTGACTTCCAGAACCTTTCGGAAAAAGGAGAGAACAGTCAAAGCTTCCAATTCACCTTAGACACCAGCTGCTAACACCTCCTCCTTCCCCTGGCCTGGCCGACTTAAGCACCCCCGAGATGGCCTGAGATGACACCGGTGTCTTTTCCGCCTCATGTTCTCACATAACCTCTGTATGGTGCAGATATCTATTTGGCTCGTTTAGATCCACACTTATTCACTTGGCACCTATTGTATGCCAGGAAGCTGCATGTAGGAGAGGGTACGGCTCTAGAGTCTGCTGTGACCTTGAGCGAGTTAGTTCTTTCCCCCCTGTGGTTTTTACATCTGGAACATGGGGATAATTATGCCCATCTCAGGGGGTTCCTGGGCGGATCATCAAAATCAAAGAATGTTTGATGTGGCACCTGGCACACAGTAGGAGCATGTATGTGGAGGTCCGTCCTCTGCCAGGTCACAGTTACAGGAAGAAAATGTCCAAATCTGCTCCAGAGAGAGAACAGGTAACTTCTGACAGGCCTTGGGGCAGGCAGCCTTAGGGCACTATGGACGCCAGCTGCGTGTGTTGGGGCCCCTCAGCTGACCTAATTGATGGGACCCTGAGCATCTTTCCCGAACCTTCATCTCTTCCCACCTCTCTAATCCCTGCAGGAATTGGAAACATTTTCTCTGCTCAGTAATGGCACTGCAGCTGGCCTGGCGGATCAGGTAGGATGGGGGCTGGGACCCCAGGCCTCCCTCCCTGCCCCCAGTATCAACCTATCTTGGTTCATCCCTCATGAGAGCTTTGGATTCACTCTCTGGGGTATCATGCCCCCAGCAGTGGATCCTGGGCGATTAGACGGAAGGGCTGGGTTCAGTCTGTCCCAGCCCCCACTGATGTGAGCCATGCACCTGGCTGATAGCCTGGGCCTGGACCAGACTGATAACACCTCTGGGACGCACAGCACCTCCACCTCTTAAGAGGGGCCTCCTGTGACCACAGGGGCAAAGTGTGGGGACAGGCCGCGGCCACTATGGGCAGGGAAGTCTCACCCCGACCCTTCTTTTGCTGCTTTCCTCCTCACTGGCCATTCTGCATCTAGGCCTCTGGGTCTCAAATGTCTCCCCTCCTCATACCCTGCTTTCTCTGCCTTTTCATTTTCAAGGCCCGGCTCAAGTATACACCCCCCACTGAGACCCTTCCCGATACCCCTGCCTAAGCAACTGCCAGGGAGATGCACAGAAGTGGGGGTCAGAGCTCACACCTGAGACTCCCACAGCATGCAAGCTGCGGTCTTGAGCAGAACCTTCACTTCTGAGCCTCAGTTTTTAAAGCTGTGAAACGGGGGTGTTGTCCCTCGCCCAGAACAGGGGAGTATACCCGGAGGAGTGTGGCACCGAGGGAGCTGAGGAGCAATAATTGCTGAGACTACAGCATTACCCTGGGTTTGGGACGTCCCCGTTCCTCGGGGCCAAGACCGTTGTGCCACCACCAACAGACCTGGCTCACCCTCGGGTCGGTGCCAGGGCCCAGCACACACACTGGACTCTCCCACTGCTCACCACACATACTCAGGTAGACTTCGACGCCTTTTGGAAGACCAGGGACGGGCTCTAAGAGCGCTGGTGGAGGCTGGTGTCCTGCCTTCTTGTACATAAGGGGAGACTGAGGCACAGAGTGAGGATGGGACTTGGCCAACATCCCACAGCAAAGCAGCAGCAGGCCCGCCTGCCTTCTTAGCGTTAAGGGTTTTCATTTACTCACTCAGCAAACTCCCAGGGGACCCCTTCTTGGCCCTGGGCTGGGAGCTGGAACATAGCTGAGTTAGGCACATCCTTGCCCTTGGGACTCCTGGGTGCTGAGGGAGACCAGTGTGGATCTGCCCGTACAGCCCTCCTTGTGGATCATAACCAGATATAGGGCTTGGCACATGCTGGATGCTCAAAAAAAAGCTGTAGCATTTTGCTCTAACAAATTGCCGTGAACTACGTGGCTTATAAACAACAGTAATTCATTTCTCACAGTTTTGGAGACTGGGGAGTCCAAGATCAAGGTGCTGGCAAATTCAGTTTCTGGTGAGGACCCACTTCCTGGTTCACAGATGGCACCTTCTAGCTGGAACCTCACATGGCAGAAGGGGCAAGGGAGATTTCTGGTGTCTCTTTTATAAGGGCACTAATGCCATTCATGAGGGCTTCACCCTCAAGCTAATCACTTCCCAAAGGCCACACTTCCTAATACTATCATTTTGGGGCGTAGGATTTCAGCATATGAACTTGACATTCGTTGAACATATCACAAACATTCAGACTATAGCACTGACTGACTGACTGAACAATTGCAAATAATTTCACACTGCTTGAGGGAGGTACTGCCTACCCCTATTACCAAGGAGAAACCAAGAAGTTGGGTGACTTGTCTGAGTCCACTGAGCCTGGACTAGGTACATGGAAAAGAAAACAATCGTGGTTCCTGCTCTCAAAGAGCTCACAGTCCAGGTCGAATGGACACTAGCCTGATTATTTGTGGTTACAAACCATCATGAAAGCTGTAAAGACAACGTGTGGGGAGCCATGGGCCATTGGAATAGGGAGGCCTGATTTAGACTGGGCATCAGTGACCTTTAAAATGAGACCGGAAGTTTGCGGAGTAGGCAGCGCATGGGGTGCTGGTAAAACAACATTTCAGATGGGGCGGTATATGCAAAGGCCCTGAGGCTTGGAGGAGCTCAGAGTATGGGAGGAACCCAGAGGAAGGGAGGCAGGGGACTAGTGGGGCTGGAACATTAGATAGAAGCCAGACCACCTACCCCCTGGTGAGGTGAGTCTTTGTCACAGGAGTGTTGGGAAGGTATTGGAGGGGAAGAGTATTGATTCAGTTCATTGATTCAGAAGGGTGGTGTTTTGTTTTTTTGTTTTTGTTTGTTTGTTTGTTTGTTTGTTTTAGTTTATTTGAGAGAGAGAGAGAGCAAGGAGGGGCAGAGAGAGAGGGAGAGAGAGAGAGAATCCCAAGCAGGCTCTGCTCTGTTGACACAAACAGATCCCACAAACAGGGAAATCATGACCTGAGCCAAAATCAAAGTTGGATGCTTAACTAAGGGAGCCACTCGGGTGCTCCTGATTCAGAAGGGATTTATTGAGGGCTCCTATGTGCCCAGCATAGAATTGACTGAGGCACTGGAGATACAGCCGAGAAAGAAATAGTCAAGGAGCCCCACCCTTGTAGAACTTACAGTCTAACTAGAGGAGACAACAAATAAAAAGTGATAAGTGCTGTGGAGAAGGGGGCTGGGGAATGCTGGGGCAATTGGGAGGGGTTGCAGTTTTCAACAGTGAGCAGGGAAGACCTCAGTGAGGAGACACTGGAGCAAAAACCTGAAGGTGAGGGATGTGCCTTGAGGAGGTCTGGGGGACCAGGCAGACAGAATGGCTAGTGCAAAGGCCCTGAGGTAGGAGTGTGCCCAGTGTGTGGGGAGAACAGCCAGGAGGCCATATTGGCTAGAGGGGACTGTGCAGGGCTCCTTGTTCCTCTTTCTAGAGGGTTTAGGGAGGCAGGGAGTTACTCAGGCAGATCTTTTTTTTTTTTCTTTCTTTTTTTTTTTTTAAAGCTTCCTTCCTTCCTTCCTTCCTTCCTTCCTTCCTTCCTTCCTTCCTTCCTTCCTTCCTTCCTTCCTTCCTTCCTTCCTTCCTTCTATGCAGATAGGGGAGGGGCAGAGAGAGAATCCCAAACAGGCTCTGCGCTGATCAGTGTGGAGCCCGATGTGGATTCAGATTCACAAACTACGAAGAGATCATGACCTGAGCTGAAACCGGGAGTCAGCCGCTTAGCCAGTTGAGGCACCCAGGACCCCCAGGCAAATCCGATTCAGAGTTTCTGGGTATCAACGGCTCCTGCCTCATTCCTAGAGCTCAAGCAACAGGGGCTCCCTTCTGTTTTCTGCTGATAGTGACATGTTGTACCTTAAAGGACTACTCTGGGGTGATCCTGGCTAGGTATGTGATGGGGTACCCCTGCTCCTTCCTTCTCTTCCCACAGTGACTGCCCTGGTTAAGGCCACATCCCAGTCTTCCAGGTTGGGCTAGCCTCCCCTTCTTGTCCCCCAGGGTGAACTCTGACAGCCAGGCCTCATGAGTCTCTCCCCAGCATGGAGACCCTCAGTGGTTATTAATTAAAGCATCTGTTTAGAAGTAATAACTCCAGATACTCTTGCTTGGCGTTCAGGGCCCCCTGCAGTCTAGATCTGCCATCCCTCTCCTTCCTCACCTCCTCCTCACGCACCAGATGGTGTGTGTGTGTGTGTGTGTGTGTGTGTGTGTGTGTGTGTGTCGGCTCCTTGACAAGCTCATCTGAGAGCAGGACCATGGCTTCCTCTGTTCAGTGCCTCTGCCTGGCACCACTTCGGAGTCAGGTCAGGGATGCCCGGCTCCACAAGGGCCCGCCCTCAATGTCCACTGAGTCTGCAGCCAGGGGACCACGATGGTGCCACGCACGGCATTGGGCACCCCAGCCCCTGCCAAACCATCCACGCATCCCCGCAACCGTGCTGGGGCCCCCACCACGTGCAGAGGGGCCAGGGCTGGCCATGGGGCTCGGGGTCTGTGAGGAGCCCAAGCAGAGTGGACCCCACAGATCCTGCCTCTGTGGGCCACGTGGTGCTGCGCGTGTCCACATGCACACACATACGTGCATACGCCCAGTCACATCCACACGCTTCTGTGTCCACGTACCACACACACACAGCCACATACTTACATGCATACGTACACACACGGTGGCCTAAGGCTCCACAGAGTAGTGAGGGGGGAACGTTCCAGCCAGATCCCCTGACCCGGAAGCTTGACCCACACACCGTGTGTGAGCCTGGCTGTGGGGATCCTGGCAGGGGTCCCCAGCCCAGGAGTCCCAGTAATTCAGCCAGTAAGTCATTCCACGTGTGTGACCGGCAGTGGGGACTCATGAGCTGCAGCCACCGGGAGCTTCTTACGACCTGGAGATGACATGGGCAGGCACAGGGTCCGTGCCAGCGCTCCCGTCGGCAGCGTGAGGGGCGAGACACAAGGAAGGCCGTGAGTTCTAGGAACAGGTTAGAACCCGAGGCAGCCTTGGTTGGGGAGGAGGGAGCCAAACTCAAAGACAGAGACACAGCTCGAGCACAGGCCTAGCGGCAGGAGAGAGAAACGTGTATCCCAGGCCACAAGACTAGTTCTAGTTCGGAAGAAGCCGGGCGCTACAGCCGGGCCTGTGTTTTGGTTCAGGTCTTGAGCGCACCCTTATCTGAGGTGGCCACTCCACCTCCCGGAGAGCTGCCAGGGCCTGCCATTTTGTGACAGCCACGGGCACAAGGCTCGCCGGGGCGGAGGCGCTCCATACTCGTTGCTACCTGAGTGTCCCTAGCAGGAAGGGGCAGGGAGAGATGATGGGCTGGAGCTGGGTGGCTGGCAGGGGCCCCGGCGAGCCGTGGACAGCACCGAGCAGGGAGACGCACGGCCGTCCCTAGAGACGTTCCTCTGGCACCTCTGTCCCCACCTCACGTGTTTCATATGCTTCCTGTGGGAGTAGCAGCTGTGACCCAGCACGGCAGCTCTGGTTTGTGCAGCCAACCCCTGCCCCGGACGTTGAATGGCACAACTTCTCCGTGCAGGGCCAGGCTCCAGGGCACAAGAAGGAGGTATTCTGTGCAGGTGCCCGGGCTGGGGTCAGACAGCCCCTCTCTGGCCCTGGAGTGGCCACGTCCCTGGAGCAATGTCTCCTCTGTGTGGGGGAGAACACCTCTCAGGGCACCTGGACCTAGGGCTGAGCTTGTCTGGCTGTAAATCGCGGGCCCGGCCTGGCGTGAGGCAGGGCCCTGGGTAAATCTTGTTGCTGTTGGCGCCACTGTAGATCCACGGGGCCACATGGCTAGCAGTGAGGCTCTGGTCCCCCTGCTTCCCTCGGTGGGTGCACAGAGAACGTGGGGTCACCCACGGGCCCCGCTGGGGAAGGGGAGGATGTGCCAGGCTCGAGAAATGACTCGGGCCACAGCCAGAGGGGGACGCCAGGCAGGGACGATGCGGCAGGCGAGTCTGTGGGGACAGAATGTGGAGGCTGGTGAGCGAAAACACCCAGGCCCTCCAGGCCAGCCTCCTGACAGACACAGAGAGCACTTCCTGTATGTCAGGCACTGTTCTGAGTTCTATGCAAATGTCAAGTGATTTCAAACTTCTAACTGTCCTAGAAGGTGGGCGACTGTATTATCCTTACTCCACAGAAAAAGGAACAGGCCTAGAGAGGATGAGGAACTTGGCAAGGCCACAGAGCAAGCTCAGGCCCAGCTTTCCCTCCAACAGCAGGTCCACCAGTGGCAATGGAATCTCACCAGGGCTCATTCGGCCTGGGGCTGTAATTGGGGGAGTGACACTGGTGATTCGAGGGGTGGTACTTTTGTCATAGAGCTGCAAACTATCCACGCAGGGCACAGGTGTAGGAGGGCTCAGTAAAATCCTAGCCACCCGGCCCGGGGTATGCTGTGATGGGTAAGGAAACCGAGGCTCAGAGGTTATATCTCTCCCCGCCCGGGGCTCTCCTCCAGCAAAGGGCAGATGTGAGACTTGTGTGACTCCTGCCTCCTGACTCTTGCCTGTCCAGACCCGTGCTTAATTCCAGCAATAAGGCAACTGGGTGGCTCAGTCGGTTGAGCATCCAACTCTTGATCTCAGCTCAAGTCTCGATCTCAGGGCTGTGAGTTCAAGCCCCATGTTGGGTTCTGCACTGGGTGTGAAGCCTACTTAAAAAAAAAAAAAATACCAGGGCGCCTGGGTTGGCTCAGTCAGTTAAGTGCCCAACTTCGGCTCAGGTCATGATCTCACAATTCTTGAGTTTGAGTCCCGTGTCGGGCTCTGTGCTGACGGCTCAGAGCCTGCTGCAGATTCTGTGTCTCCCTCTCTCTCTGCCCCTCCCCCACTCGTGCTCTGTCTCTCTCTCTCTGTCTCTCTCTCTGTCTCTCTCTGTCTCAAAAATAAGTAAACTTAAAAACTACCAACAGTGGTCACTGAGGTGGGGTACCGTGGAGGAGGTACCATGGCCTTCCCAGCCCATGTCTGCCTGACCCTCTGTGTCTTTCTTCCCACAGGGAACTTCCAATGGATTGGGGTCCATAGATGACATCGAAACAGGTAGTGTCCCTGATTTGAGGGGACAGGGTGGAGATGGGACCCCAGGGAAGGCTCAGACGCTCCCAGCCTGGGCCTGAGGGCTCCCTGCCCTGGGGTTTCCCCCTCAGGGAGAGGAGGGTGGGGGGTCTGCCACACAGTAAAAGTAACACTGGTCTCATGTCCTCCACTCCAGGCCAGCCCCTCTCCCAACTGAGAGTCCCCTTCTCTTCCTCACTGGCTTCCAGGAAGAGTCACATTTAAAAAGTGTCCCTTAGAGAGGGCATTGCTTAGCCCAGAGGGACAATATTCAGGCACTGGGCCAGGCCCATTGGAGAGATATTGTAGGACTGAAGGTCCCTCTTCTGTTTTGTAGAGGCCTTCTTTCACTATGACTGAGCCTCCAGGCATGGGGTCAGGTGGGCGGGACAGGCAGGATTCCTGACAGGAGCTAGGGAAAGGAGAGAAGGTATTGCAGGAGAACCCTGGGGCCCTGGATCACCTCCCCCTCCCCCCCCCCCCCCAGCGGGGCCCCCTGCAGCTACTGAACCCTCCCTCCCATCCACAGACTGCTACGTGGACCTGCGAGGCTCCCCGGCCCCCCTCCCCTCTACCCCCACAATGCCCCTGTTCCCTCACGTTCTGGACCTGCTGGCCCCCCTGGACAGCAGCAGCAGGGCCCTCCCTGGCACTGAGAGCCTGGACGACTTCTCCGACGGGGATGTCTTTGGTCCGGAGCTGGACACCCTCCTGGACTCACTGGTGAGCCATGCTGCTACCATTCTTCTGCTCCCCTGATCCCCTCCCCCTCCCCAGGGCCCCAGCACCTTCATCACCTGTCCCACAAGGGGTGGAGGGAGGGTCCCATTCCCATGTCACAGTTGGGGAAACTGAGGCCTGGGGAGGGAAAGGGACCTGCTTGGGGTACAAACCTGAAGCTCTAGAATACACAACCAGAGGGACCACAAAGATCCTTAGCTCCACTCGTGGGATGGCTCTGGGCTGAGGCACAGAGGAGTCGGCTTGCCTGGGGTCCACAGTGCCTGTCTCTGCCCAGGCCTGGGTGGTCGAGTTCTCCTCCAACCCCTCCCTCTGTTCCCCACCTCGCAGTCCCTGGTCCAGGGAGGCCTGCCTGGCAGCGGCGTGCCCAGCGA
The DNA here is from genome assembly GCF_014898765.1 of Herpailurus yagouaroundi. NCBI lineage: Eukaryota > Metazoa > Chordata > Mammalia > Carnivora > Felidae > Herpailurus > Herpailurus yagouaroundi. The sequence goes on along the minus strand of NW_024412413.1, from coordinate 7,583,492 downwards.
GTTGCCCCAGCTGATACCCGTGTTTCCCGGTGGGACCCCACTGCTGCCACCTGTAGTGGGTGGCTCCATTCCCGTCTCCAGCCCACTGCCCCCTGCCTCCTTTGGCCTCGTCATGGACCCCTCCAAGAAGCTGGCCGCCTCTGTGCTGGATGCCCTCGACCCCCCAGGCTCCGCACTGGACTCCCTCGACCTGCTGCCATACTCGGATACCCGGTTGGATGCCCTCGACAGCTTTGGGTCGACCCGTGGCTCCCTGGACAAGCCCAACTCCTTTGTGGGTGAGACCTGGGTGGGCACATTCACCCCCACCCCCTTGACTGTTCAAGTGCCACCACATCGCCAATCTCTGGAGACTGGAATCAGGATTACGGCTCTATTCGGCCAAAGCCCAGGCCCTCTCACCCCATTGTGGTCCAGAGCCACAATGGCCTCTGAGTTGCTGTGTCTCCTGCAGTGCTCAGCACAGTGTGGGGCTGAGGCCAGAGGGGTTGGGTGTCTTGTTCAAGATCAAACAGCAGAGCTGGGATAATCCAGGACTCCAGACTTGCAGTGTGTTGCTCTCTGCCCAGACTTCTGGGGCAGGCTGATAGGATCCCATGGGGATGTTCCTGAGGCTGGGGGAAGCAGTGCGAGCCTGCAAGCTCCTTCATCACCACTCTGAGCTGGGTGCCAGGGACACAGAGAGGAAGCAGACCTGTCTGGGCCCTTACTGGACCAGCTTTCTGACAGTTGGACCTAGCCCAGGGGATGAATCCCTTGGGGATCCATGAGGCTGCAGGAGCACAGATGTGCTTCACTCAGCTCTGGGGTCAGAGGAGACTTCCTGGAGGAGGTAATGGCTGAGCGAGGTCTTGAAGGAGAAGGTCTTAAAATAGCAGTAGGATACAGGCCTGCCTGATGGACAGACTCGCTGACAAGCAGAGTAGTCAACCAGAGGGGAAGGGCCTTGAAGACCTGAGGCTGGTGCCAGAGGACCTTTGAGCCAAGCTGAGAGCTTAGGCTTTCTCCCAGGGGCAGTGGGGACCACAGCAGGTAAGCACAGGATAGACATGTGCAGGCTGGGACACTTCTCTGTTCCTGGGCAGTGGTCTTGAGAGTAGAGTCAGGGGATCAGCACAAATTAGGAGTGGATGTGTGGCCTGGGGGGTTCCTACAAGTTAGAAATGCATACAAAGAAGTCCTCAGAGGGCTTCTCATGCCCTTCAGAGCAGAACAGGTGACCCCTGTGTTTTCTTGCCCAGAGGAAACCAAGTCCCAGGACCATCGTCCCCCAAGTGGTACTCAGAAACCAGCCCCCTCGGTGAGTACTTGGCCCAGATCCGCAACCAGGCACTTTGGGCCCTCCCAGGGGCGGCAGGGAAGTGGTTGTGGGCTTGAAAGTAGGGGTGAGCCTTCTGCATGAGATGGGGTACTGCATCTCCCAAGGAGAGGCACCCTCAGAATGGATGGGCCAGAGATGGTCTCTTCCTAGCCCTTCTGGACTGAGCCGCCTGCTGGCGGGGTGAGCTGAGGGCACGGCCCAACCCTTGTCCGACATAAGAGGCCGTTGAGGCTCAGAGGGGTTAAGTAACTTCTCCGGGGTTCGTAACACCCCTGTTCTCGGGACTCAGCCAGGTTCTGAGTTTAGGAGAGCACTTGAGCAGGTGTCAGGCAGCCTGCGCTCCGCACTCTGGCCTCAGCTTAGACACAAGCTGTGTGGCCCTCGGGAAGTAACCTAACCTCTCTGAGTCTTGCCTCCTTCCCCATCTGCTGATGTGTTGGGGGCTTGGGAGATAGAGGCTGGGAGTGGGGAGGGCATGTGCACAGGTCCCAGTTGGGCCATTCCTGTTTCTCTGCTTTCATGTTGGGCTTTTGCTCAAAGGAAGATTCTGGGCCAAGGTCACGGTCACCCGTGTACCCCCACTAGGGTATTCTGATCCCTATGTTATAGATTCTTGGATCATGTTACAAGGAATTCCTTGCCCGGGAGGGTAGGAGAAATAGGAGGGTAGTACTGGGCTACAGTTCTGATCTTGGGTGGGTTGCGGGGGGCGGTCACGGAGTCCCCCAGCCTCTGGTGCCCAGGCTGGCCCTGGTGGCTCTGGCCATGGTCCAGTGCCCAAGATGGCCACCCTCCTCCCATCCCAGCCAGAGCCCTCCATGCCCAACACCGCCTTGCTCATCAAGAACCCCTTGGCTGCCACCCACGAGTTCAAGCAGGCCTGCCAACTCTGTTACCCTAAAACAGGTAATGTCACCCCTGTGTCCAGAGATATTGGGAACCTGGAGAGTATCACCTCCCAAAATAACAGAACCCTCGTGTACCCGTCAGAAGCATGGGAAAACAGAATCCCCGCCGGGTATTTCAAGCAGGTGGGCGGGGGAGTTTGGATGGCATAGAACATGGGAGTTTGGGCTTTCAAAACTGCTAGAAGGGCTGGAGGAGCGGAAGCTGGGAGGCTCCACTGGCCTCTAGGCTGCTCTTCCACAGGCTGAGGACCAGAGTCGGGTTGTGCTGCTCCACACAGCGATCGGGGGGCCGCTGGACCTTCTGGCCTGAACCACAGCCGCCCACAGCCCGGAGGCTGGTTCCTGGCCATGGAGTGGAGGCCTGCCGGCTGCTGCAGGGACACCTTGGCCCACACCTCACTCCACCTCCACCTCTTGGTCCGCTTCTCACGACTGCATCTCCTTGGCGAATGCAAACTTTGTCTGGAACCCAGGTGGCAAAGGAGTCTGGGAAATGTGGTTCCTAAATCCCCAGCTCCCAAATCCAAGGGAGGCTACAGAAGTTTAGAATAGATGCCCAATGCCTAGAGACCATTTTCAGCACACCTGGAATCTCAGAATTCTAGACTAAGACTCCTTTGCCAGAAGCCCTGAAGTTTTCATGGGATACTCTCTTAGGATGCCAGGGTTAAAACTCTTAGCAGTCTAGAATTCTCTGTCTCAGGGGTATTAGGGTTAACAGGACCTTAGAGGTTGTCTAGTTGCGGTCGTCTACCCCCTACAAGACGTCCCCCTTCATCCCCCTGCCACGTACATGTCACCCATGAGAGTCATCTCACCAAAGTTCCCAGGGACTTGCGGGGGTGGGGAACAGAGCGCCATCTTGTTGGATGGCTATGCCCACGCCGAAGTTCTTCCTCACAAGGACCTCGGACTGCCTCCCCAGTCCACACGCCCGCTGCCCCTGCGCTGAGAAGCTGACAAACGCCCCATGAACTGCTATGCACCTGGTGCTGGCACAGCCAGGTCATTCGGGGTCCCCACAAGGGCTGATTCCTCACTGTCAGGGCAGAGGAGGCTCTGCGTCAGAAGACTTGGCAGGAGCAGGGCGGGGGAGGGTGAATCGGGGCAGTGCCACGCTGGGCAGGACCAGAAAGGGGCCAACCTGCTCTCTGCCAGGTACTGTCTTCACGATACCTTCTAGGGAAACACAAAATGTCTGGCTCACTGGAGGGTCAGGAAGGGGGCTGGGTGCCTTAGAAAGGGTGCTTTGGAGGGGGCCTCCCCTCAACCTGCCTCCAGGGAACGTGTGGCCAGTTAGAGTGTGGCAGGAATTGGCAGGAAGCCCAGGTGAAGGAGGTGTGTTTTTAGGCAGGAGTCCAATTCCCATGGCTTGGGCCCATCCACTGTCACCCTTCATTTCTACATCTGAAGTTCGTCTCTGTCCACATGTACCCACAGGCCCGAGGGCGGGTGACTATACCTACCGGGAGGGCCTCGAGCACAAGTGCAAGCGTGATATCCTGCTTGGCCGGCTCCGCAGCTCCGAGGACCAGACCTGGAAGCGGATCCGGCCCCGGCCCACCAAGACCAGCTTTGTGGGCTCCTACTACCTGTGCAAAGGTAGGTGGGCTGCGGCAGGGGTGGGCGGCACAGCCGGGGCCTTGCTCCTCTCACGCCCACCTGGGCTCTGCCCCTCATCACGGGTAGACGGGTGGCCATTCACCAAGGATGAATCCCACACCAGAGTGAGCATCTAGCTCCCCACCCCGACAGCTCCACAGACTGGTGGGAATATTCGGGATGTTCCGTTCCAGCTGGAGCCCCTACTGAGTGGGAGGGTCAAGCAGTTCACAGAGAGTGGTGGTTGTCACTGCAGGGTCGCAAAGGCTGTTGGAAAGATGTGGAGAGAATCCACATAAAGCATCTAAGACTGGCACATAGTAAAGGGCTTGATGAATAATAGCTTTTATTTATTTGGTTATTTATTTTAAGTTTATTTATTTATTTGTGAGAGAGAGAGAGAGAGAGAGAGAGAGAGAGAGAGAGCGAGCACAAGCAGGGGAGGGGCAGAGAAAGAGGAAGATACAGAATACAAAGCAGGCTCCAGGCTCCGAGCTGTCGGCACAGAGCCCGATGCAGGGCTTGAACCCACGAACCGTGAGATGATGACCTGAGCTGAAGTCGGACTCTTAACCGACTGAGCCACCCAGGTGCCCCTATTTATTTTATTTTTTTTTTCAGTATCACTTTTAGGTTTTTATTTACATGCTAGTCAGTTAACATAGAGTGGACAATAGTAGCTTTTAAAGCTGCTTATGTGGTCATTTCCCTCACTTCTGGCTCATGTGGATTTGGCCAGTATTTGACGGACGTTTGTCACATACCTTATTTGGGGTCTTCTGTTTCCCGACCAAGTGTCTTGGCACAGTCTACGTGGCACTGCATGAACAGTCATGACCTTGTAAAGCACTTTATCGTGCCACCCTTCTGTACGCACCGTCACACTCCTCACAACTCCACGTGAGGAAACTGAGACTTTGGGAGGCTCTGCCTTTGTCCCCCCACCCAGCTCATGGCAGTAGCCCCAGGCTTTCTGGACCAGCTCGCTGTCCTCCCAGCAGGATCTTGAGGACATGTCACTCCTGGGCTCAAAGGCCTCAGCTGTCCCCTGGCCAGTGTGGGTGAAGTCCAAATTCTGTGAGCCTTACAAGTCCCCCCCTCTGCCCTAACCACCCCCCAAATACACTGAATCCTGACTCCTTTGCACACTCCTTTGAACTTGGTCAAGCGGCACCTAGATCTTAGGAAGCCACTCCCTGCTGCAGGGCTCCCCAAGGGGTGCAGGACTGGTTCCAGCACAGAGCAGCCAGTGGTGATCGTCTGTGCACCGGCTCACTTGTCCTCGTGTGTCTGCAGCCTGGCAGCAGGATGGGGCAGCGCAGACTTAGAAAGAGCGTGAGCAGGGGAGAGGAAGGAAGAAAAGCAGTTCCTGCCCCCAGGAAATGGCAGGGCTCTGGGTTGTGAGCCTGCTGCCCTCCCAGCTCCCTGGTCCCCAGGAGTTTTTCGGATTTTTGTTTTTTGTTGTAAAGTAGGCTCCACACCCAACGTGGGGCTTGGGCTCACAACCCCAAGATCAAGAGTCGCACGCTCTACCGCCTGAGCCCGCCAGGCCCTCCTGGTCCCCAGGGGTTTTATTTATTATTTCACTTAACCCTCACAACAACCCAGTTCTCTGTTTATGGGACCGACAGCTGAGGAATCCCAGGGAATCCCAGCCCAATCTGCCTAGGCCCTTAACCAATGGTATTTTCCTGGTGAATAGTAAGAGAAACACCCCTCCTGTTTATGTAGAGGCTTGTATTCCTCTCCAAAGCCCTTTATCCTACCTTTCATCCTGCCCGACCCACATAAGGCTGCTTTGTGAGGTGGTGGGGTGGGGTAACTGCATGCTTTGTAGATGGAAAAACAGGTCCTCCCCCCAACACAGGTGCAGGGCAAAGAAGGGACCTGGCCTGAGAAGGGCTTCCCCCAGCTCTACTGCCGGACCCCTCCCCAGTCCTGTGATGAGCAGGCCAACCCCCCCACCCCCTCCGTGGCGGAGATGAACCTGGGCCCGGCCTGCCGCAGTGGCGGTCCCAGGAGCTCTGCGGGCTGCTGTCCCGCCTGGCAGAACGTGTGTCCTGTTGCCTCTTTGCAGACATGATTAACAAGCAGGACTGTAAGTACGGGGATAACTGCACCTTCGCCTACCATCAGGAGGAGATCGACGTGTGGACAGAGGAGCGGAAGGGCACCCTCAACCGTGACCTGCTCTTTGACCCGCTGGGGGGCGTCAAGCGTGGCAGCCTCACCATCGCCAAGCTCCTTAAGGAGCACCAGGGCATCTTCACTTTCCTCTGTGAGGTATCTGCCCACTCGCCTGCCACTTCCACGGTCAATGGCGCACATGGGGCTGGGGGAGGGGCTCCCCAGTGCACTCCATTATAAAATGTCCATCTTGGAACCGTGGGTTTGGGAGGCCTGACTTTAGAATCAGTAGGTCCTTGGACTGTCAGAAAGGTCCATTGGACCCTAGCATGCTAAAGCCCAGATCCTATCCAGCCCCTTCATTTGGGGGAGGCTGAAACTGAGCCCAGAAAGAGAGATAATCATACCCCCTCTTTCCTTCTGACCATCAAAGGCCAGGCTCGGCGCCGGGGGCTTTCAGTACTCATCTTTCCCACACCTCCTTGTCTCACTGTGCTGACTCCAATGCCCATTACAGCTTCCTGCCCACTCCCCTGCCTGTGTCCAGGCTGCCCCCTGTCCTGGGAATACCCTCCCTGTAATTTCTGCATCTCAGACCCTCCGAGGCTCCACTCTGATCCCAACAGCGCCACCAAGTTGTTGTTAGTTCCTTCCCCTGAGTTGCCCCAGATGACCCTGCTGGCCCCCTGCTTCCCCCCGCCCGATCAGAGCATGATGAGGGCAGTGACAGTGTCAGGCCCACGTCCGTGGAGTGAGAGCTCCGGATCCAGGCTGCTGGTGCAGCTCAGCCCAACCCCGACCCTTTGCATGGCCGGCCCTTCCCCCCAGCTCTTAGAGCAGGTGGACCAGCTGCTCCCTTCAGAGCAGTCAGCCTGGAATCACCGCTCCCAGCTGGCAGCTGCATGTGCTCTCAAAGCACTCGCCATTCTGTTATGTCCTTTCTGAGCTTCACAGTGAACCCATGGGACAGCAGGCATGGTTACCCGTTTACAGTTGAGGAAACTTGGGCTCAGAGAATTGGAGTTACACCCCCCCACCCCAGGCATTTGGGGTGGGGGGACCAGAGAGAGCCACAGTCCAGGCTGTGAGCTAGAGCCAGAGAGATAGGGGCCACAGATCCTGGGGTTCCCTTTCTCACTCCCCTGACTCAGGGCAGGGCTTGCAGGGACCCAGTCTGTCCCTCCCCGGGCGCCCATGCCAGGTCCCAGCCCACCCTCTCCCCGGACAGATCTGCTTTGACAGTAAGCCCCGGATCATCAGCAAAGGCACCAAGGACTCCCCGTCTGTCTGTTCCAACCTGGCTGCCAAGCACAGCTTCCACAACAACAAGTGAGTGGGACTCACTGCCCGGGCCTGGGAGCAGGGGCACACAGAGGCTTGGGGTAGTTCAGGTGCCTGGGGAGCAGCTGAGGCCAGAGGGTTGACTTAGGGCGTCAAGGCAAGGGGCAGAATCCAGCATCCATCTGGAAAGGACGAAACCCCATTTATTGAGATCTATATTCCAGGCATTCTCTTGGGTATTTGAATGGTCTCCTCTGTCTTATGAGGGAGGAGACACAGTCTCTGTTGTACTGATGAGGCTTGGGAGTAGCTCACGCAACAGGCACGTGGGAGGCCACATCTCCGACTCCCATCTGGTGCCCTCCACTGTCGTGACATTGGCCTTGGACAGTGAGTGGGAGGGGCTGAGTCAGGTCTGACACCCAACCTTTGCTCCCTCTGACTTCCCTTGGCTCTGCCCCAGCATGGATGATAAAGTCCAGGCCCTGGGGTCAGATAAACCTGGGTTCAGATCCCAGCCCGATCAATGCCTGTTTTATGCCCTGCGTGCAACCCTTGGTTTCCCTGTCTGTAAAGTTGCTAGGGTTGCTGTGAGCGTAATTAAAATTCCTGTCCCAGAGGAGATGCTCAATGATCGTTCCCCTGGCCGCAGGAGTGGCTCTGGAGCACTGAGCTGGGGAACCTGCCCCTTCCCCCATCCACGGGCCCTCCCTTCTCCCAGCCTCATAGCAGGTGACATCTGTGCCCTCCTGCTGGCAGCTCCACCTTTGAGCTGGCCCTGCCTTGAGGCCAGGGGAGAAGCATACAGCCGAGTGTAGGATCCCCATGTCTTGCCTATTGTGGTGTCGTGTTCTAGAAGTGGTTAATAGGGCAGGAACACCCAGGGAGAAACCTCTCCCCGCAGGCTTGCCCGGCACTGGGGAGACTGGCCCTGTCCAGAATAGTGGCAGTGGGGGTAGGGGTTGTTGGGGCTGCAGACTGCATTGTGCCTTCCGCCCCCGTGCCCGCCAGGTGCCTGGTGCACATCGTCCGCTCCACCTCCCTCAAGTACTCCAAGATCCGCCAGTTCCAGGAGCACTTCCAGTTCGACGTGTGCCGCCATGAGGTGCGCTACGGCTGCCTGCGGGAGGACAGCTGCCACTTCGCCCACAGCTTCATCGAGCTCAAAGTCTGGCTGCTGCAGCAGTACTCTGGTGAGGGGGCTGGGCAGGGGCGGGCAGAGGGCGGCGACAATTGGCTGAGGGTGGATGGGCCAGCCCGTGGCAGGTGGCAGAGGGGGACTCGAGTTCAGGAGGGGCAGTTAGCGGGGGAAGGGGTGCCTCTGCAGGAGCCAGTGCTCCCCAGACATCACAGAGGACACAAAGCTTTGCTCTCCGGGAGCTTCCAGGCTTGGAGGGTCCTGAGTTGATCCCTATCCAAGCCGTGCTGGGGGAAACACATATGGAAAAAGGAGAGGGGGCAGAGCCGGGCTGCCTGATTGGTCATCAGCAAGGTCACTTCCCCCTCACTGAGCCTCCGTTTGCTCATCCGTGAACTGGTGATCCTAATCTCCACCTCAGAGCTGAGGAGATGAAAAGATATCACTCCCTCACTCATTCATCTAATAGGATGACGAGTGCACCTGCTCTGTGTCAGGGACCGAGCAAGACTACCCGAGGTCCTTGCTCTCAGAGAACATCTGATATCTGTAAGCGGGGGCAAGGCAGGCAGTGCAACAAGTAGGTAATAAATCCCGTATTCCATCTGTTCGAGGGTGCACATACCCCCCCCCCATCCCCCACTGCATGTGGTAATCTAATTAGCATTTGGGGGGGTGTAACATAAAATAATGGTGCATCTAACAATTGATGTCTTCTTAGAGTTGATGAAATAGGGTTATGTAATTTCAGATGTGCTCAGTGCTGTGAAGAAAGTAAGGCAGAGCAATGGGATGGGGAGGGACTCAGCCTGGGGCATTTGGGATAAGAAGGTCAGGGAAAGCCTCTCTGAAGAGAGTGGTATTTGAGCAAGGAAGGGTAAGGGGAGCATGCCTGGCAGAGGGAATGGCAAAGCTGGAGGCCCTGAGGCCGGAGCAAGCTTGGTACAGAAAGGCTGTCTGTGACAGCCGAGTGGCTGGGCATATGGGGGGAGGAGGGCCTGAGAGGTAGGTAAGGACCCACGTGTGTACAAGTCTCTAGGCCGTACACAGAGTTAGGATTGTTCTAGATAGGATATGCAGAGTCTGGAGTGTTTAAGTGGGTAGATAGCGTCTGATCAGTATTTTTAAAAACTCGCTCTGGCTACTGGGTAGAGAATACAGGGGTGAGGGTGGACAGAGGGGGCCCAGGGAAGGTGTGGCTCAGGCCAGGGTGACAGCAGCAGGGTGGAAGGAGTGATCAGATTCTGGGGATACGTTGACGGTGGAGCCAGTGGAGTTGTCGATGGACCAGATATGAAGCATGAGACAAAGGATGGCATCAAGCAACTGCAAGATTTTTGACCAGACTAACTGGAAGAACGGAGTGGCCACGTTCTCAGAAGGGGAGGCTGTAGGGGGAGCAGGTTTGGGGGGTCACAGCAGGGCTCGTGTGGGAAGTGGAGATGTTGAGCAGGCAGCTGGATGTGGAGGTCCGGAAGTTCACCACCGAGGTCTGCGCTGGAATATTTGGGACTCATCAGCCAGCAAGTGTGTGTCAGGGACAGTGCCTGATCCAGAGTAAGCCCCAGTGACAAGCAGCCACCATGGAGCAGGAGGCCTAGGACAAGGTTGAAAGGAAATCGGTCTGAGAAAGAGACTGGAAGGGATGGGAGCAGGGTATGCTTCACGAAGAGGCTCCACGCTGTACCTCAGAAGGTGGGCTCGGCGTCAACAGTCAGAGTGGGAGGGTCTGGGCCACCAGGGAGTGTCTGCCCTTTGCTGACCTGCGGGGGTCCCGCCATGAGCTAGGGAGCCAGGCTGGGCCAGGCACGGAGCCCTAAGAGCCACTGGGCTAGCGGCTGCCAAGCAGGAGTGAGGCCTGAGGCCCCACTGAGCGAGGTAGGGGTGCTACCTCAAGTCGAGGAAGGGTGCTGAGCAGCTGCCCCAAGAGACGGAGCAGCATGAGGGCAGGAGAGCCCCCACACCATGCCGCAGGGCCAGCCTCTCTCTTGCATTTTCCCACTCTTGGCTGCATTTTCTGCTCCTGCTCCCTGGGAAGGCTTCGAGCAGGTCCCCCATTCCCAATTGCACGTGAACAAACAGGCCCAGAGAGCATGAGTGCTCTCCCCGCACCCCACGTCTTTCTGTGGCAGGGCCCACTTGGGGGGTGGGGGCCTGGGCGTGGCACCTGGAGATGCCCCGCCTTTCTCCTCACTGAGCCCCTTCACCGACGCCTGCACGTGGTCCCGCCCTCCACAGGCATGACCCACGAAGACATTGTCCAGGAATCCAAGAAATACTGGCAGCAGACGGAGGCCCATGCAGGGAAGGCCAGCAGCAGCTTGGTAAGGCCCTGGGTCGGCGCTGGGCGGGGGGTGGCATCAGGCCCCTGAGGGCCACTCCCCATTCCTTCAATTGAACATAATTTCAGACTTACCAGAAATTTGTAAGAATAGTACAAAGAATTCATGTATACCCATTTCTCGATTCCCCAGACATGAACCATTTTACCACATTCCACTCTCACTTTGTCCTGGTATGTGTGTACATCCACACAGAGACACTTATCTACAATTATAACCTACCTTTTTCTGAATCACTTGAGAATAAGTTGTAGCCATGATGCCTCATCATCCCCCAAAACTTCAGTGTGTATTTCCTAAAAATAAGGACACTGTCTTACATAATGACCGCAGTACAATTATCAGCATCACAGAACTAACATCGGTTTAATTATTCAGATTATGATGTCCTATTTATTCAGATTTTGTGAATTGTCCCCAAGCCCCAAGTGACACTGCATTTGTTTGTTGTGCTGTCTGGTCTCTTAATCTAGAGCAGTCCCCCAGTCTTTCTTGTATTGCATGACATTGATGGTTTGGAGGAGCGGCTGTCTTATAAAAGGTCCAGCCGGAGGCACCCGGGTGGTTCGGTTGGTTAAGTGTCTGACTCGTGATTTCGGCTCAGGTCATGATCTCACAGTTCGTGAGATCAAGTCCCGTGTTGGGCTGTATGCAGACAGCTTGGAGTATACTTGAGATTCTCTCTCTCCCTCTCTCTCTGCCACTCTTTCTCTCTCTCTCTCTCTCAAAATAAATAAGCATTTGGGATTATCTGATGGTTCCTCAAACCCCAGAGGTGATGTTCTTCTCAGTTCACTCATCAGGAAGCACATCATCTCAATTTGTCCCATTACTGGTGATCACTTGATTGAAGGTGCCTCTACTATATGGGTTTCTCTCCTGTGAAGTTACATTTTTCCCCCTTTGTAATTAATAAGTACATTCTGGGGAGATACCTTGAGACCAGGTAAATATCCTGGTATTCCTCAAACTTTTCACCTACTGATTATGTCATTTCCATCTCTTTTGATCCTCATCCTGCTCCTGAGGAAGTGAGCTGTGGCATTTGCAGATGGGGAAACTGAGTCTTAGAACATGCTAGACACTCACCCAGGGGCACACTTAGTGGAGTAAATGCCTGGTTCTCTGACATCTTGTCCTGAGCTCACTCTGCCCTCCCACAATTGTGCACCATTCCTGCCACCCCTGAGGATTCCTAACCCATAAAATGGGGTCATAATCCTGCCTCCCATCTCCCAGGGTAGGTGTGAGGGTACAGAAGCTGACCAAGCTATAGCTTGCTGGGTCCCTGCTCTGCACCAGGCCCTGTGCCATCCCGATCCTCATATGCTTCCCTAAGAGGGAGGGATCATTATAGCCATAGATGACAGTGGGGACAGAAGGGGTGATCTCAGGCCCAAGAGATAGCGTGAGCTGAAGCCCCTGTGCCATCCAAGAGGACCCCCTCCCCAGGCCAGGCATACCTACTGGTCAGCTTGGGAGAAGGCCGGGCCCCTAGCCCCTCCTGAGGCCAGCATGGGTGTGGCAGTGAGCCAGGGAGCAGGGCAGGCTGGTCGACGGGGCTGCCTGGCCCCCTTGGGACTTCCCTCCTCTCTCTCCCTAGTCCTTCTTTCTGTTCCTTTTTCTTTCTTTCTCTCTCATCTTCTTGGCTGTTTCCCTCCTCCGCCCCTTCCTGTGCAATCCTCTTTTCCCCTCCCTCTCCCCCTCCCTGCCATGTGGTTTATTTTTTGCTCCTGGCCAGGATCCCGGCTGGAAAACAGTGAGGGGCTTAGGTTGGATCTGCAGTGTTATCTTCTAAGAGAACTCGGAGTCCTTACCACCTCTACCCGTTCTTCCTACTCAGGGCTGCTGCAACGGTCCCCAGAGATGGGGGCAGGCCCAGCTGCCCAAAGGTGCCATGACTGACTTCAACCCACTCTTGCTGCCAAGGCCCACCCCGGATACCACCCTTGGGCCTGGCTCAGGAACAGGGCTTCTGTGCCAGTCCTGGCCGTGACCAGGGCATGAGGGATCTTGGCTTGGCTGCCATCAGAGGGCAGGGCCAGTAGCACTGTGAGGCCGAGAATGAGATGCCAGGGTGGGAACTGCTGAGGCCCAGTGCCCATGGTGCCATAGCGGCGCCATCCCACAAAGAAGCATGAGCACCCGCCTCTTGCCAGGTCCCTGTCCTCAAGCCACTTACCCGTGGGGGGATTAGTAACCTCTCTGAGCCTCTGCTTCTATCCAGTCAAGTGGGAACGAACCTACCTGCCCCCCAGGGCTGCAGCAAGGAGCTGGTGAGGTTGTGCGGTTGTGGAAAGGGAAGGCCAGTGAACTGGCATGGCTGTTCATTAGAGCAGTCCCCACTTACCCCACCTGTGAAATGAGTTCCCTCAGGCTTCTGGAAGAGTCCAATGGAACACCTAGAAATCAGTAGTGACATGGAGAACCTACTGTCCGCTCTGACACTGGCCATGCCCCAGCTACAAACATGCCTCTACCTTGTTACCAAGGTGACGTGTGGGTTGTCCTGGGGCTGAGCCAGGCTGCGAGTGTTCCAGCACCAGGCCAGGGTTCAGTTCACACACACGGACAGAGCCCCTTCCTGCTCAAAAACAGGCCCTGAGCTAGGTAGTGCCAGGGACACAGAGTACTCCCATGGGAAGGGACATGTGCCCTCCAGCCTAGAGGAGTGAAGGCTGCCCGGAGGGGTAACCCTACACCTAAGGCTCCAGGGAGGACAGGGAGGCTCAAGGTGACAGGAAAGCTCATAGGTTAGCCAATATAACTGGGTGAGGGGGTTCAAAGTGGCAGAAGACAAGGTTGGGTGGCCACTTCCCCCACCTCTCCCCCTACCCCCACCCCGGACGTGCAGAAGACCAGGCCCTCCTGTCTGCAAAGGAAGGGCTGGAGTAGAGGATGGGGAGTGAACAGGGTGGGGCCGGAGGGAATCCAAGGCTGCCCAGAAGTCTGTTCCACGGCAGGCTCCTGTGCAAGTGACTTCCCACCTGGGCCCTGCTGTCCACAGGCCCGGCCCTTGTAACTAGATAAGTTGATCAACATGAGGTAGCTCGGGTTCTGTGGGAGCCCCTAGGATGGGCGGCTGCCACTTAGCAGAGCTCCAGGGAAGGTGTGGTGGTTGAGCTGAGGTTTGAAAGTTTCCAGAATAAGCCTGAAGCAAAAAGGAAGGGCATTCCAGGCAGAGGGAACATCATGTGCAAAAGCATGCCATGCTCAGGAAAATGCCAGCAGCTGCAAAGAGCAGACCCACGGGGACTAGCTGGATAAGGCAGAATGTTCAGTCAGGAATCTGGAGCCCCGTCCCAGGCCTGGCTCCCACACTGAGAGGCCATGAGCCATGGGGTGGGGAGGTAACTCCCCTCTGGTAGTGGACTGGCTCATTCTAAGGCTCTAGGTGGCTCGAACACGGTTGGAGGCCACCTGCATGACAGACCCCAGGCCTCAGCCCTGGTGCCTGTGGATTCACCAGCCCCTTTCCCCAACAGGGTGCCCCTCGGACACATGGGCCCAGCACCTTCGACCTGCAGATGAAGTTTGTGTGTGGCCAGTGCTGGAGGAATGGGCAAGTGGTGGAGCCTGACAAAGACCTCAAGTACTGCAGTGCCAAGGCCCGGCACTGGTGAGCCAGGCGACACTCGGGGGCTGGGGTGGGGGGTGGGGAGCCCACCCAAGCGCCGTGAGTCGGGAGTTAGGAGGCCGGGGCTCTCTGTGGAGTTCACACAGCCCGAGGCTCTGCCCTGAGCTCTCCCAACCATCTCCCCCCCTCCCCCCCACCCTGCTCTGCCCTACAGCTGGACCAAGGAGCGGCGGGTCCTTCTGGTGATGTCAAAGGCCAAGAGGAAATGGGTGTCGGTGAGGCCGCTGCCATCCATTCGCAACTTCCCACAGCAATACGATGTGAGCGCCAGGAGTGGGGTGCAGGGTGGTGGTGGGAACTCAGACGTGGGGGCTGAGGGGCCTTCCGAGGGCTTGCCTGCCGGCTGGGGCTGTAACACAATCCAGGGGAGCTCAGCAGGCTCTCCCCGCGCCCACCCGGCAGCTCTGCATCCACGCGCAGAACGGCCGCAAGTGCCAGTACGTGGGGAACTGCTCCTTCGCACACAGCCCGGAGGAGAGGGACATGTGGACATTCATGAAGGAGAACAAGAGTGAGTGGGAAGACTGGGCAGGGTGGGGGCCTGGCCCAGTGTCCCCTCACTGCCAGACACCCCGAGTCATCAGTCGGCCCAAGAGCACCTGCTGTCTCTCCCTTTGCCACCACCCAGGCCCTCCTCCTGCCCCCCGCCCCCGACCGTGCCCGCCCAACCGCAAGGCCTGGGATGCCCCCAGCTCCCAAGTCCAGGGGGTGTCGTGGGGCAGAACGGATGAAGAATCCCCTCTCACCAAGCACTCTGGCCTCCATTGCCCACCAGTCCTGGACATGCAACAGACCTATGACATGTGGCTAAAGAAACACAACCCAGGGAAACCAGGGGAAGGGACCCCAATCAGTTCTCGGGAAGGGGAGAAGCAGATCCAGATGCCCACAGACTACGCCGACATCATGGTAACCCCCTCACGCGTGCGCGGGCCCGGGTCTGAGCCAGACCTGGGAGGGCATGGGGTGGGAGAGCGGTCCAGGCGGAGGTGCGAGGAACGGGCACCCACGGCCGTTGTGCCCCCAGATGGGCTACCACTGCTGGCTCTGCGGCAAAAACAGCAACAGCAAGAAGCAGTGGCAGCAGCACATCCAGTCTGAGAAGCACAAGGAGAAGGTCTTCACATCCGACAGCGACGCCAGTGGCTGGGCCTACCGCTTCCCCATGGGCGAGTTCCGGCTCTGTGACAGGTGCTCCAGGGAGGGCGGGACCCGTGGGGCGGGCATGGCGGGCCTGGAGGAGCCTGGCAGGCTGCAGGGTGGGCCTGAGATGAGCCTGGGGTCTGGAGATAGAGCGCAGAGGGTGTTGTCCTGAAACAGCTGCTCCTGGATGTGAGGAGCAGGGGGAGCGGGAGCAGGGTGGGGAGGGACGGGGTGGGCTCAGAACTGCCAGACCCCTGCCTGCAGCCCTGAGGCAGATCCTCGAGGAGGCTAGGACGTGCCAACTTTCACCAGGACCGAGGCTGCCCAGGGGAAGGCTTGTCTTGCGAGGGGAGGTTGAGCCGCCGGCCCGAGGTCCGCAGCCCGTGATGGACAGGGCTCGGGCTTAGGCAGTGAGCCTCCTGCTGCCTGCCCGCAGGCTCCAGAAGGGCAAGGCCTGCCCAGATGGGGACAAGTGCCGCTGCGCGCACGGGCAGGAGGAGCTCACCGAGTGGCTGGACCGGCGTGAGGTGCTGAAGCAGAAGCTGGCCAAGGCCCGCAAGGATATGCTTCTGTGCCCGCGGGATGACGACTTTGGCAAATACAACTTCCTGCTGCAAGAGGATGGGAACACCGCCGGTGCCGCCCCAGAAGCCCCTGCTGCTGCCACTGTCACTGGGGAATAGGGCCATTTGTGGGCCTCGGGTGAAGTCCTAGGGTCAGGGGGCGGGGGTGGGGACAGAGGTCCTGATAGGAGGGCCAAGGCAGGCCAGGGCTGGGGGCGGGGGGCCGCCCTCGTCAGGCAGCCCCCGGCCCCCTGGGGCCCCGTCTGTCCTCCGTCCTCTCTGCCCCCACCACCTGTGTGCATACCCAGGTGTGTGTGCTGTAGCCCTAAGCGGTCCCAGGGTCCTCGTCCTGCTGGAACACCCTGGGCAGATACCCCCAGCCCCCGCTCTCCTGGTTGGGGAGGGAGGGGCTTGGCTGACCCCTCCAGCTTCAGCCTACAGCTTTAACTTCTGTCTGCTCCTAAAGGGGGCCCAAAGCTCAGGGCTGGGGAGCCTGGGGTCCCCACTTGAATCTGCAGCAGGAGGGTCCTTTTCCCTGCCCCACCCTCACCTCATCCCCACCTCCCTGGGGGCAGATCAGTACACAACAGAGGGCTGGCGGGCCCCAATTAGCTTTAAAATGCAGCCCCAGGGTGGAGCTGGGAACACAATACTGGTCGCTTGCCCTCTGGGGCCTCAGTTTCCCCTTTGGTTGGAAGAGTGGGAGGGGCTGGGCTAGATGATCTCTAGAGCCTCTCCAGTCCGGCCACCAGCCCAGCCCTCCTCCCTTGTGAGCCACCAAATGTAGACTTTAGGTCCTAAGAGTCCTCAGAGATGACTCAGCTCAAGCCCCCCCTATTGCAGATAGGAAGACTAAGGCCTGGAAGGGAGGGGTGATCTGCTCAGGGTCTCCCGCCCACGGCACAAGGTAAAGCCAGAGGCAAACTAGTCAAAAGGCTCAGGGCCAGTTGTCTGCTGGAGCCTCCAGGCTCTTGGCAGGGATATGACAGTCTCTGAATCAGTGTGCCACGGGGGCTCCAGGCAGTGGAACTTGTTGGCTGAAGAAGGGAGGCTCAGGGGATTGGTCATGGCAGCACCCTGTAGAGGGACGGTCCCCTCCAGAGGATGGTCGTAGCAAGTGTAGCAGCAAGTTGCTTCCCACGCCAACTCAGGGCGGTGGTAACAGGCAGGGCACCATGGGCTCAGCTCCTGCATGATGCACTGGGAAGAAGGGGAAGGGTGGGGGTCAGGGAACGTGGAGAGAAGGGAGATGAATGCCATGGGCCACTCTAGGATCGCTGAGCACCATGGGTCACTTTAGGATGGGACACAGCTCCTCTTTCTTGAGGACCCAACATGGCCCTCGTCCCTTTCTCCCCAGACCCAGAATACAGTCACGCCTGTCTGTCCCAGCCCTCCCTGATTCCCGGCCCTGCCAGCTGCCTGGGACCTCAGCTGACCCCTGGCCCCTACCTCCAGCCACCAAGCCCTTTCCCATGCCTCTCGTCTGACCTGTCTGCGTGCACCCCCTCCTCTCCATCCCACCCGCTGTGGGCAGACCCGGCCTCCCCTGGTTCCTGAGACATTCCAGAACGCCCCACACTGTTGGCACAAGAAGTGGGGCCCCCCGGAAGGAACCAGGGACCACAGCTGGAGTCAGGGGTGGGGGGTGAGAAAAAGAAAATGGAATCCCCCTCATTTCTCCTCAAGCAAGGATCGATAGTGAGCAATGATGTGATTATGGGCACCCCAGACGCAGAGAACCTTGTTCCTCCTGCTGTCACTGCCCAGCCTTTCCCAGTAATCGTGGCATGCATCCTTTCTTCTCCCTGCCCCCTTCCCCCAGCAGGCCAGCAGATTCGTGCTGGTGGCGTGGCTGGAGGGGAGGAGAGACCACACCCGAGGTGGGGGCCGTGGCTGTGAATGTCGATGACACTTGTTTTCCCTGATCCGTGGTGTTGCAGTCTGTCGTCACCAGCCTCGTTTTTAGTGTGTATATATGTCGCCCCCGTGATGCATATATACACAGGTATTAAATATATCGCTCTATATAATATTATATATGTGTGTGGTATCCAAGGAATCACTTCTAATGAGGGCTAAAGATAAAGAATTTGGCCAGAAAATGCAGCCATCCTGGTGTGTAATTAAGAGGGATTTTTCAGATTCGGGGACTTGGAGCCATGGGTTGGAGGTGATTTCTCAGCAAGGGCAGGAGTGGCCTCGCCTGGGCCCAGTTTCCAGACCACTCCAGCCTTGCCGGGAGAGAGCAGTGGTGCTCCAGGAAAGAAAATGATTGGTGTTTGTCTCCTGCCCAGAAGAATAGGATTAGTGTCCAGATTTTTCTTCAACATGTTAGCCATCCAGGGTCCCCTGGGATCTGGGGCTCCCTGGCCTGGCCAAAGCTGGATCCCCCACAGGGTTGGGAAGAGGGCCAGAGGTGGGGGACCTGGGGACAGGAGTACACTTTGAAGGATGAGGGTGATTATTTCAGTCATGACCCTGACTGGGAGGCTTGGAGAGGTGAATCAGGGGCCCGTGCCTACTGCCAGCAGGCAGGGACAATACTTTAAACATAGTGATGGGGGGGGGGCAGGCGCCCCCAATGTGAGTATCCCTTTGGAGTAGGGCGAAGGAGGGACGCTGCATTTCTCAGCTGGGCAGTAATCAATTTAATGGTCCTTTTAAAATGTCTGTGTATTAAAAATTTAAGAATACCACACTTTAATATTAAATATTCATAAGGTCTAGTATCTTGATAATAATGTAGATGTTTTAATAACAATTTTTGTCCTTCTTAAAATAAAATGAAAGAAACTTGATTCTTTTAGCCTTTGTTCTAGAAAATAAACGTGTGTACTTTGACCTCTGTCCTCGACCTCTGTCGCTCCTGTTCCTCCCTGCCTGGAGCTTGTGCCCAGGGGCCTGGGCTGCTCTGTCCACTTGGAGCAGAGCTGCCTGGTGCTGGGCATGCCTAAAGGCAGAAATTCCGAGGGGTGAGGGGCAGAAGGTCTGTGTCCCTGTGTAAACAGGGCCACCCAGCTGACCCCAGCTCAGGCAGCGCCTCGGCTGGCAAGGACAAGCTGTGCTGTGTACAAGAGGCCCCAGCAGCCACCCTTCACTGGCTCTCCTGCAGCCTGCCTGCTCACAGCCTTCCGCATGGGGGTCCTGAGGTACCCACACCTCCCTGCCTTTATCAAGGACACTGTCCTGAATTCCGGAGGGTCGGCTCTGTGCCCTTTCTGGGTGTGGCTTTTCCAGAATAGCGAGGAGGCATGCCATTGCTTTGGAATATGATTCTGACTGCAGCCTGGACTCCTTGGGACCCAGATTTCTCATCTTTAAAAGGAGAGAGTATATTAGATTGGGAATTCTCAATTCGGGGAAGTCCATATCTTCTGGGATGGGAGGTACTTTCTCAAATCTCTTGGGTTGTGTGTGTTGCAAGGGATGGAGGGGGACCCTGATGGGAGGGGCCACATATGTTCAAGAGCAAGCTCTCACCAGATAGCTGTCAACTGCAGTGTGGAGTGACACCAGGAACAGGGGGCCAAAGGTGCATAGGGGCTCAGGTGCTTGATAAATGACCGGATGAGCAAGAGAAACCAGCAGCTTGATTGAGCACCTGTGCACCAGACACTGGATGCCGCATGTCTGTTCCCCGTGACAACGCTGCACATTTGGTGTCCACATCTTAGAGACATTCAGCAAAGGTTCCAAGGACCCTCAGGAGACAGTAAAACAAGAAACACTGGGAACTGGGTGATTGGCAAAGGTCCCTTCAGCGCTGACGGTCTGGGGTTCTCAGCACCCCTGGTAGCACCGTGAAAAACCAAAGTGGCATGGCAAAGTACAGGCCCCCAAAGGAAACCTCCAGACCCATCCTCAAGCTGGAGAGATCACGAACCTGCATCCAGACCTCCCATGAATTCAGAAAATCAAAGACCGTAAGATAAGCAGGACTTCAATGTGCCTGGTGGACTAAACTCTTAAATTCTCTACATTCCCCTAAATTCTCTTCTGGGCCTCCTTTAGCTCAAGTTGGTAAACATTCACTGAGCACCCACTCTCAGATCCTGGGAACAAGGTTACTGAAGAAATGTGGCTTCCCTTGAACCCAAGTCTGCCAGCGGATACAGACCTACATGGGAGAGGGCAGGATGGTTTGACAGGCACTGCGGTGGGAGGCATTGCAGGTGCCAGATCCAGGGAGGGCTTCCTGGAGGAGGTGAAACTGGGATAGAGGCTTCAAAAAAAGATTGCTGTCCCATGGTTGTCAATGCGCACTCATTGTCCTGCGTCTTTCTTTTTCTCTCAATTGTATTTCATGCGTGTCTCCAAGCCCTGATGTAACTTAGGTATTATGATCAGTGGCCGACACTTTATTCATCAAGGGACCGGAGCTGACTTGAGCAGCCCCCAGTTATTGAACACACGTCTGTTTCTGGTCTTCCCTCCTGTGAGTAAGGGTCAGAGTGAGCACCACCACCACCACCATGGAGCCCCAGCAGGCTTCTCCCTGCCTCTGAGGAAGCTGCTTCTGAGAGAGGCCCTGGGCAGGTGGGGTGACTGTCAGGGACCTGCAGATGGTGAAGGGGCTCTGCACCTCTCTAGAGAAAGCCCTTGAGGGCTTTGCCAGAAACTGCATCCACATATACCCCCTCCCAGGGGAGCCATCTCTAGTAGGCATCAGACCCTCTGAGCCAGGAAACCCAAGAAGTGCAGACAATCCCAACACGCCTGCCATGCGGCCCCTTCCAAATGTCTCCGGGTTTCTATGCGGCCTCCCCTTTCCCCATCTCTACCCTCTCCAGCCTCTTGACCCAGCAACCTGCTGATGTGGCCTCTGTGAGAGCACAGGTGACACTGCCAACTGGGCCCCCTGGAGTAGGGGTGCCACCTGGACTGACTTGCAGTGGCATGAAAATTCCCTAAGGGCGGGGACCTGCCCGGCCGGGTTTCTGACTTAACTTTGAATCTCTCACAAAGTCTTGGCTGGTGCCAGGTATGCAGCAAGTACTCACTTATGGTCTTAGATGCTTAGCACATCTGTACATTGGAAGGGTTCTGCAGAGAGTTCATAGGGACAAATGTCCGAGGACGGAATGTCACTTATCAGGTGGGTATTTTTGCGACACAGGGCGTTTCCTGTTGCCTCTGGAATCATGCTCTGTGGGCACCCACCCACTGCACCTTTGTGGTAAGCCAGTCTAGCACACCAGAGAGTTCTTAGGCCAGGGAGCGGTTCAGTCAGCTCCAGCCTGCAAATCCCAGGTCAACTTGAGGCAACCTGAATGCGAGGCCCACCTCACCCTCACTGCCCAGGGTCTCAGAAGCACAGGGCACTAGAAGGATAAATAAGAAACTAAATTTGTTAGGAGGTAGAGGAATGGGGAGGAAGGACAGGGATAGAAATTACATATGCGCATATAATGTTTATGTATTTTTGAGAGAGCTTGGGAGTGGGGGAGGGGCAGAGAGAGACAGGGACAGAGGACCCAAAGAAGCAGGCTCTGAGCGGACAGTAGAGAGCCCGATGCAGGGCTCGAACTCATGAACTGTGAGATCATGACCTGAGCTGAAGCCAGGGGCCCAACCGACTGAGCCACCCAGGCACCCCTGACATTATATTTCTAAAGTATACCTTTATCAAAAGTGTTGAGCTTTGAGCCATATAATGTTCTTTGTATTCAAAACTTGAAATTAACTTTTAATTAATTTGGGAAAAGAGCATAGTTTGGGGAAGGCTGTTAGGGAGGAGGGGAGGGGATGTAGAGGACAGGCTGAGGGCTGTTGGAGAGGCCAGGGGGGTTCCTGGAGTATTTTTGCTTCTGTACGAAATATTTTTGGAAAACAGTGAAGAACTGCATAGAAATCATCTATGCGCAGGGAACCAAATGCTTATTGCATCTACTTGGATCGTCAGAGACATAGAACCAGAACTGAGAGGAACTTTAGAGGTCACAACACTGAGTAGTTTTGGAACTGAGACCCAGAAGGGTTATGCAACTTGTTCAAGATCCCATGTCCGTGTGCGGCCTGACACCATCCCTCCCACCCCCACCCCCACCCCGCCGGCCGAGTTTGATGTCAGTCTTCAATGGAGGGAGACATACAAAATCTTGGCTTTGACCACACATTCAAGTGGCCTGGGGACCACAGAGGCCAATGTCCTGGTGAGAGGGCCAGAGAGCGGGGGCTACAACAAACAGCCAGTTGCCACGCAAGTCCCCAGGATGGGCTGGGCAGCAGGACGTCACCCGAGACCAGCCTCCACCAGGTTGGCAGAGCTTGCTCCCTTTCAATGGTGCCTGCTCTGCCTGCCCTCCCAGGGCTTGTCTGCTGGGCACCTGCCTCTTTCCCCTCCCCGGAAGACCAAAGGAATCCCAGGCTGCAGATATTCTCACTTCTTGTAGGAGCGCAGACTTCAGGCTCTGCAGATGGCAAAGCCGCAATTGCACACACCACACGCAAACCTGTGTGCCTTGCAGGACACATGTGCGGAGCATACGGATACCTGCCTCAAAACAAATACCTGCCAACAAACCCCTCTGGGCTCACGAGCTTGCAGGTGAACGTGTGATGCCCCTTCCCGTGCCAGTGTGTGCCAACACAGAGTATGTCCTCTGTCCTGAGCTGCCTGGGGTGCCAGGGTCTCAGGTTCCAGCCCAAACTGATCTCCATGGCCGGCCCTGCCCTCTGCTGCACTTGGCCGCCGGGGCCCCTCGGCCGAGCGTGCCTGAGTGTGCAGGGCACACTTGCTGTGGGCGTGGAGCCATCTCCCTGTTCTCACCTGGCAGGCCCCGGTTATGGCTCCCAGCCTGGGGGAGAACTTCCCTTTGCAAAGTTAGATAACAGCCCGGGCTCTCTGTCAGAGGATTGGCGCGGCGGCTCCACGTGCTGCGGCTGGCGCAGAGCCAGGCCCGCCCTGCCAGGCAGCGGGAAGGGAAGGCCTGGCTGCAGCCGGAGCTGGCGGGTGGCCGAGCTGGGGGCGGACGGGTGGGCCGGGGCCCCTACTGCCCATTGGCTGCCTCAGGCTCCCGCCCCGCCCGCCTCCAGAGCCTGCGGCTCCCGGGCCCGCTCCTGTCTCTCTAGCTGCTTCTGAACTCCCGGAGCAAGCACCTCCTGCCGGGCCATGTCGAGCTGTGACCGGATTGGAGTGGCCCCTGCCATGGACATGCCTGAGGTCCTCAAGTCCCTGCTGGAGCACTCTCTGCCTTGGCCAGAGAAGAGGACAGGTAGGAACAGAGGTGGCCTGCGTTGGCTGGCTGCCCATGTGCCTGAGGGGTGGGGGCAGTCACAGGCACCAGTGGCAGGACAGGCGTCTCCAGGCAAGGGAGGGTCCTCGGTAGGGGTCTGCCCTTGGCCCCTTCCCGGGCAGGCGGAGGGCTGGGTGCAGAGAGGGACACAGTGGGGGAGAGCGCCACTGCAACTCGGGGGCTGCCTCCGAGGCCTGCTAGCTTTGGGAAGCCACGGCCAGTGTGTGGCCGCTGACAGGTGCTGTGCTCACGTGGGACGAGGGCAGGACCGGAGCGCCCTGCCCAGAGAATGCACTGAATGCTGACTGCTTATCTGGTTCCTTCCCTCCGCACGTTGGGATGGCAGCGGGCTGGCAGAGACTGTAGATGTGGGCAGCCTCCTGTGTCTGGAGAAGAGGCTTTCCTCCTTTCGCCTGCTTCAGCTCCCGCTCGCTGGAGGGCTGAACCCCTGGATGGGATGGAAGCCGTTATGTAACAGGACCACAGGCTCGCAGCCCCGGTTCCTAGGATACACAGGCAAACACGGGGCCAGGGAGCCAGCAGAGAGGGCGTGGACCGAGGGGCAGCGCCAGCAGCCAGCGCCAGGTGTCTCCTGAGTTCTGCCTGAGACACCGAAGCCCACGGTTAGATTTGGGGGCCAGGGTTCTCGGAGGGCGCCCTCCTGATACATCTCTCTCCAAATCTCTTCTAAGGTGTCCGGGGCTCACACCCAGGTCCTCGTGCTCGAAATCCACATGTGCCTTTAAAGGAGCCCAGCAGTCCTCTGCTGCCAGTGTCTGACTTAGGAGCCCCGGGTGTCCTAGGGACCTTTCTTAGGCTCTCCCTCATCCTGCTGTGCTGGCGCCAGATCTGTCTCACCACCAGAGCCCTGGTTGTCCCCACAGGGCTTCCTTACAAAGGACTCTTAGCTAGTCCCAAACTCTGGAGCCTGAGGACAGACACCACAGCCCCTGCCCTCTTTCTCACCCCACTGGGGAGTGAGGAGACACTGCCCAAGGCGGGGAAGGTGGCTCCCAGAGCTCAGGGCACAGTCCCTGTGGGCTCTCTCACAGAGCTCTGGGCCCAGGCCCCTCAGACCACCCCCCGGTGGTTTTGAACGCTGAGGCAGTCGGGGCCACCCCAGAGGTGGGTATCATTAGAAGGAGTTGGCTCAGGCCCCCAGCTGTTAACCAGGAGAAGCCCATCTTCCCTGGAAACCCTCAACTCAGCCTGGGCAATAAAGCTGCAGCTGACTTTTTCTTGACATCTCTGAAGGGCCATGTGGGTGGATGAAGCTAGAAGTCCTTGCAAAAGCTAGATGTAGGTCCAGGCACGCAAGGAAGGTAGGGTGTCCCCGGATGGCCCAGTGCACGCACAGGGAGCACCTGGGCGACCAGCAGCCCTGCAGGGACAGCTGTCAGCTGGGCAGGGAAGGGTTCTCGGGGCAACTCAGGACCAGGATGACAAGGCTTTAGAAATATGACAGCAGCTGCTGGCCGCTGGCTTCCAGCTGGTCCCTAGAGCTAACGCTGGAAAGTCCCCATTGCTTTCTGTGGATGGGCAAAATGGGGGTCTGGCACTGAGGGGGCTTGCCCAGGTTCTCAGGCCGAGCTTTTCCAAGAACCGGCGAGTTCTGGCTGAAAATCAGTTTGGCTGGTACGGCTGCGTTGGTCCAAGGGTCATGGACCAGATTCTCATGCCACCTCCTATCATGTCCCTCTCCTCATCTTTGATAAAAATGAATGTACCTACCTGAAAACCAATATTCCTTGGTGAAAAGAATACACATGCCACCCAGAATGAGAATCTCCAGCAGTCATGCAGCGAGTACTTTATAAGTTTTCTTCCCCTGTGTCCCCTGACACTGGCATCTGCGCTCAGTGGGAGAACAAAAGGGTCGGCTAGTTGCCCCAGAGCGCAGCCGGTCCTCGGGATTGTTCACCCTTTGCTTTGGTGTGAAAGGGGTGGTTTCTCCGTGGGGGACGGCGGCCTGTTTACAAACCGCCCCCCCTTTCTCCAGCCCAGTGACTGCTTCGGCACACATTTAGGTCACATGCAGAGCATATCTTGGGTCCAGCGTGAGGGAATTTTAGAGGCAAGCCGTGCACGGTGTGAAAAAACCCAGGTGTGCTCTCATGAGACCCTGCTCTCCCTGCAGCCGTGTTCTAGTATAAAGATGCTCCCTAGCACCCAACCTCGGGGCCCCTCTCCCTCTTGCTGCCCTGGGCCTCCCACCCCAGCCTGTGCCGACCTTCACCTCTTTCCTGTCCCTGGTTGAGCAGACTTTCTCCAGCACAGCTAATCAGGCTGGAGACTTCCATGGCTTAAGGTTGTAGTGGCCACCTGGTGGACCCTCACTCTGGCCGCCAGGGTGACTGACTTTCCTGAGGGCAGACAAATTCATATCCAGCCAAAGAGGGGGTCTGTACCGTAAGCTCTGACTCAGTTTCTTCTCTGTCTCTGGTCCCTGATCCCTAAAGATTATTCTTGTTTCCACTCCTGCTCTTTCTCCTGAGGATCCTCTTCCAAGAGATAATTCTGTTCCCGCACAGTCTATCTCTCACTTTCTTCTTCAGCTTCTGAAAAGACTCCGGTTCCCTCAACCACACTTAGATCTTTACACCCTGTCCTTACCTCAACGCACGGGGCCTCAGCTACGCTCAGAGGCCGGCCCCCCATATTTCTACCACCTTTGGTCCCTCGGGCCTCCTTTTCAGGGAGATAAGTAGCATGAAAACACACCCAAGGTTGAACAAGTCCCTCGCTTTGAGCTGGGCAGACAGGGTACCTGCCTCAGGGAGCTTTTGACTAGAATTGTTTTTTAATGTTTATTTATTTTTGAGAGAGAGAGAGAGAGAGAGCATGAGCAGGGGAGGGGCAAAAAGAGAGAGACGCAGAATCTGAAGCAGGTTCCAGGCTCTGAGTGGTCAGCACCGAGCCTGACTCAGGGCTTGAACTCATGAACTGTGAGATCATGACCTGAGGGGAAGTCAGACGCTTAACTGATGGAGCCACCCAGGCACCCCTTGACTAGAATTACTTGTGGGCCACCCACCAGGGGAGCCTGGACATGCCCCCCCCCCCCCCCCCGCCCCCCCCCCCAGTCTGTAAAAGGGCAAAAAGAACACCTGCTTCCCAGGTATGTTGCCAGGATTAGAGGAGTTGTCCTATGTGGAAGCCTTTGCAAACCGTGAAGTGCCACAGTTTTCTCTGCGAAAGACAAAGAGCAGCTGAGCCTGGTATTCTGCTCCTTCCACCAACATCACATTTGTAATCTGACCCTCATTCCCTTCTTTCCACCCTCCTTCCCATGGATATTCTCCTTGAAAAAACTGGATGTTGCAAGTTTGTGGGAGCACACACACAGGGCTGTCTCCTTGGAAACAC
Source organism: Herpailurus yagouaroundi (assembly GCF_014898765.1). Classification (NCBI taxonomy): domain Eukaryota; kingdom Metazoa; phylum Chordata; class Mammalia; order Carnivora; family Felidae; genus Herpailurus; species Herpailurus yagouaroundi. The sequence continues at coordinate 7,556,826 of NW_024412413.1, read as the reverse complement.
GAGCTGAGGCTCCCAGGGCATGGTGCCATTGTCTGCACCTAACGGTGCCAGCTGTGCTGACCAGAGAAAGGGCTGAACAATAGGCTGGATCCTAGGGGGACTTGCTAGGGCAAAGGCAGGGGTGCACAGGAAGGGCCTGGGCGTCCTCCCCTTGGAGGACTGAGTTAAGTGGCCCAAGAGGTAGGCTCAATGCAGCCTGGGCTGTCCTGAGTTTGGCCTCAGTAAAAGTCCATGTGGTTGCCTCCACTCCCAGCCTGGTGGAACCAGAGAAAAACTGGGAAATCGGAAGTTTGCTTTCAGGGAAAAGGAGGGGAGCTGGTCTTCTCTGCACTGGGCTTGTTACCTCCTTTAATCTTCACTGCCGCTTTTAAATGAGGAAGTGCACTCAGAGGGATCGGCTACCCTCCGGCCGGTGTGTGGGCCAGCCTCTCTTCTTCCCTCCCACCACAGGGACCCAGAGCCTTCTTTTCTGTATGTTCCCCACCATCACCAGGCAGAGGAATGTGATAAACTCATTCTCATCCAGTTCCAGAAACTATCAGTTAGTGTCCAGGAGTGCCCCTTCCAGGTGGCTCTGCATCTTTATGAGCTTGGCCCAAGGCTAGGTTGCCAAGGGAATGAATCCTGATTTTAAAAGCGCTGTTTCCAGTGTGAGCTTTTACATCCCCATGCGTGAAGTGGCTTTGCAAGGGGGTATGATTGTCCATTCCACAACGAGGAACGCTCAGGAAAGGGAAGGCCGCATGCTTGTCAGGAGTTCCAACCCTGCTCTGCCTGCTCCCAGGCTCCTCCCCTCCCACAGGATTCCCCAGGGTCTCTTCAATCATCCAATCAGATGTCCTGACTGCTTATTGAGCCTTTGCTAGCTTGTGGCACCGGGGAGAATGAGGCAGACACTGCCCCCTCGCCTGCGTTTGCATTCCAGTGGGGAGAGGCAGACAATCAGCCAGGAGGAGGGTCGTGGCCAGCCTCCCCGAGGGAAGGGGGGTGACACTGGAGCTGAGGCCTGGAGAGTGAGGAAGAGTGAGCAACCCCAAGAACTTTCAGGCTGAGAGAACAGCACCTGCAAAAGCCCTTTCCTAGGGGAGGAAAGACACGTGTCTGGGGAGTAAAAGGCCACCATGGTGGCCAAAGGTGAGCAAGGGGGAGAGAAGGAAGAGGTTAGGTTGGAGAGACCCGCAGGGGGCAGAGCCTGCAGGGCCCTGAAAATCATAAAGAAGAGTGAAGCTGTTACCGCCCTGCCTGAAGGTCGCCGCCCACCCCCACTTTTCTTGCGGAAGTGGCAAGTGGGGACGAATGAGGTATTCCCAGAACAACCCAAAATGTGATTATGCTGAGTTAACTTCAATGGAGCACTTGCTCTGTGCCAAGTGCTGTTCTCCGCAGCATGCCTGCATTGTCTCCTTTTGACATTCAGGCACAGAGAGGTTAAGTAATTTGCCTAAGGTCACACAAGAAGTAGTCAAAGTAGGAACCGGACCCAGATGGTCTGGTTCTAGAGCCCACACCCTACCACTGTGCCGTCAACACAGCTTTCACTGGGGACACCGTGGCTGTCAGGCGGTGGCTGTTGAGATGTGGCACAGGCTGGATGGAGGTGATGGCTTGTCTGGAAATGGCCCTCTCAGGGCAGCTCTCCATCTGTAATCCGAACCCTGGGAGTGGACAAGATGCAAGCCAAACAGGAAACTCGCATTGAAGAGATGGGCAAGAGTTAGTGAAGAGCCTCCACCCACCACTTCTCCCCTAGAACACACTGAGACCAAGGTACACACCACAGCCCAGAACTATGCAGCCACAGGTATGTGGGTCGTTGGCCAGGCTTGCGCTGGGGGATTTGCCACAAGGATGGCTCCTGTTTGTTATTCCAGGTTCCGCTGTGAATCAACACGACGACTGTTCCTTAACGTTAATAACATTCCAAATGTATATGACTTGGCTCTGAAAGATTTTGTTAGCCTTCCTACCAGCAGCACTGCCAACAAAGCCAGCCAACAGCTTTTTATCTACTACCTTGAACCAAGTTTTGTGCCCCCCTGCGTTGGGTGTTGGCAAAGCACACAGATAACCGGGCTTTGTTGGAGCTCTGGGGAAGCCCTCGCATTGTCCTGCTCGCACACGCACCATGCTCACGTCACATCTCAGTAGGCCAGAAGATGAGGTCTGTCCTACCAGATGCTGAGCATGTGGCCAAATAGATCATCGTGGGGTATCTGGCCAAAGGCTCCCTTGCTGGAGTTTTAGCTCCTCTGAACTTCAAGTTTAAATAATACTCCAAGTCTACACGATGGCTTAATGAAAGGTACTTGTTCTGTATATGCTCAGTTAAGTTTTGAACTGGGGTTGGTTAGCAGGTTTCCGGAACACTAGGGAGAATTTAAAGCCAGCCTCGCTATGGAAAATGGTCATTTCACATCCATGTCTCTGCTGTAGTTTGACTCTAGAACCCAGCCTCCCCAAAATAATTCTGCTCCTGACCCAACAGCACCTGAATGAAGGGGAAGGGTGGAGACCCACCCACTCCATGCCATACACTGTTCAGGCGGGCACCTGAGAGCGCTTGTCACACATTATCCTCATAACCGCTCTGTGACGTAAACAAACCCATCTGTTTTCGAGAGAAAAATCACCGAGACTTAGGCAGGAGAAGCCCCTTGCCCAAGGCCAGGTGGCTAGTCAGCGGGCTGAGGGGAGACCCAACCAGGCCTGCCTTCAAGCCCACAAATTCACTGCCGCCCCCTGGACCACGCTTCCCTCGAGACGTCACTGAATTCAAACCCTGTCACTAAAGAACACTGAGGTACCGCTTCATACCTTTAGAGTCTTAGCCATGTAATGACATGTTCTTTTTATGGAGATTTTCTTCTTCGTAGGGCTCCCAGACACTGTGGAAATCAGCTAATTACTCCTCACAACACCTATTCCTCCTCTAGGAGAAGGGGTGAGGTCACGATGTTGTTCCCACTTTACTGATAGGAGACGGGGGTAGACAGGGGGCTACCGGCCAGGGAAGCCCCAATGGAATGGCTCCCGCCCCACCTCCAGGGAGGTGCTGTTGAAGCTGCCCGTCCACAATGTAGCTAACCTCCTAGTTTACAAGCAAGCACGAGAGAGAACACGTTTGTAGTGTTCCCACAGTGTTTGTGACACACCATTTAGCCTGCGGTTATCCAGGAGGAAAAAAAAAAACCCTTTCTAGGGAGTGCCAGGACACGAAAAGAGAATGGAATCAAAACTGAGTTGTAAAGCCCTAACCTGCTTGTCTTGCTCACCAGTGTCGTTGGCCTGTTAGGTTGGTCGCTCCAGGCTGGGTGGTAAGTGGAGTTGGCATTATGCCCTCTGGATAACTGTAGCTTACAAAGATACCTAAATCTTTACTCCTTCTTACTACACCCCACCTTTGTTATAAGCAAATGTTAAAAGTTTCCACTGTTAAATGATCTCAAATCCAAACGTTTTTTTCCCCTTCAGTGATGTCATATTAGCCATGAAAATATACATTTAACTCTAATGCAGCAAGTCTCTCCATGGTCAATCTAGCCATTTTTTTAAATGTTTATTTATTTTTGAGAGAGAGAGAGAGAGAGCGAGCGAGCGCGCACAAGCAGGGGAAGGGCAGAGAGAGAGGGAGACAGAGGATCCGAAGCGGGTTCTGTGCTGACAGCAGAGAGCCCAATGCGGGGTTCAAACTCCCGAATCGTGAGATCCTGACCTGGGCCGAAGTCGGCCGCTTAACCGACTGAGCCACCCGGGCGCCCCAAAGTAGCCATTAAAAAAAAAAAAAAAAATCATGTCTATTTCCTTGGGCTACCCTTTGAAATGTGTTTCTAAAAACCTCTAGGTCAGTTTCTCCTAAAGATATCCTTATTTTTAAGGATTTTATTTGTAAGTAATCTATACACCCAACCTGGAGTTTACAATCCTGACATTAAGAGTCCCATGCTCCACCAACTGAGCCAGCTGGGTGCCCCCTAAAGATTCCTTTGCTCGGCCACACTCAGAACTCTCACGAAAAAGTCTCCAACACAACAGATTTTCTGTGCACAATTTTGGTATTTCTACTAAACAGAGAATCACATGGGCATACATCAAGCAGTAGAGTTGTACCCAAGAGTTTTAGTAAAATTACGAAAAATACCAGTTGTTGCAGGGTTACAGTTGTGCTAGTGCATTGGCTTATGGAAACCCCACAAGGTAGATCCTGTCCTATCTCCATTTGATATATTAGGAAAGGAGGCCTGGCGAGGTGAAGCAATTGGCTGGAGGTATGAGCCAGAAAGTGACCGAAGTCTAATGAGCATGGCAGTCAGAACTTGAATTTGGAGTCAAATTCCATCACCCTGTCCCAACCATCCCCCAGAGGCCCTTCAAACCTCCTGCTTTCCAGGCCTGCTCAGGGGCCCAACTTCTTTCCTCAACTCCCAGCAAAATTCTGATTGCATCAGCTTGACAGCTTTCAGCTAGCTGAGTGTTGCTCCTACACCTAGCCCCAAGGACTGCAAGCTGCCATTCCCCAGCCTGACTACTGGAAGGCCCAGGCTCACTGGTGAGAAACGGGATAAACGGGCCAAAGCACCCCCTCCCCACCCACTCCTACCCGGCTCTGGGAGTTTAGACAGGGAGAGTGTAGTACTGTTTGGGTGCAAAGCAGAGCATCATTTACACTTTCATGAGATGCAAAGTTCCTGGGCGCTGTATAGGAGCAGCTTCCTCTACCGCCTCCACACTTTGTGGACCCTCTCACATATTACATTTTTACGTGTTTCCGGAAGAAGTCCCGGGGAGTTTTTGTGTTTTAAGGGGGGAAAAAAAGGAGGTTCTCCCACAAAGCGTGTAACCGGTACCCTGTGTAAAAGAATATTGTTTTGCTTCGCTTTTCCCCAGGAAAAGGAAGGAAAGGTCCTGCAGAGGAACAGAATTTCAGAGCTGTATAGGATTTTACAGATTAGCCCAACTCCTGAATTGTATGGATGAGGAAACAGGCTCTGAGTGAAGCCACGCGACTTTCCCAAGGTCATAAGCTAGTAAGTGGGAGGGCGGAAGCGTGTACCCGGGCCCCGGCTCGGGGCCGGCCCTTTCTCTCCACCCGCGGGCCTCAAGAATGCTCCCTCCACGCTAGTGTTTATCTGGCCGCCACACCCGCACCAGAAACCCGGATCAGCGGGGAACCTGACACCTCCCCCGCCCCAACCCCCCAGCAGCGGCCAAGCTAGCTCTGGCCAACCGTACGGGCAGGGCAGGTCGCCGTCTGCGGCCCTGCCCTCAGCCAACCTCTGGGTCGCGGGGGAGGAGGGGGTGCCACCGCGCTGGTTTTGCGTTCTTATCCCACGACCCTGGGCAGAGTCCCCGGAACAAAAAAGCCCGCCCCTCCCCTCCGGGCCGCAGCCCCGCACGTGCTGCGCCTCGTGCAACGCCCCGGACCCCGCCCCCGCCCTCCATTGGCTGCTCGGTGCCTTCCTCTTCTTTCCCCTCCCCCCACTAGACTAGGGCTGCGGCTCCACGTGACCCGCGGGGGGACGGCCGTGCGGCCCGAGCGGGCGATTTGATAGGCTCCCTCGGCCGGCCTGGCCACTCCCAGCCCAGCCTGTCTTCAGTGGCGCGTCGGGAAGGTGGCGAGATTGCGATGAGAGTGAAGGGGAAACGATTACGGTGGTCTAGGAGGAGAGCGGGGGTTATGAAGAGGGAGGCGATGGTGAAACCACTGGTAGAGGGTAAGGGGCTGCGGCGGAAGAGGGCACGTGACACCGACTCCGGCAGGCGCCAATCAGGTGACACGGGCGGACGGGGCGGGGCCTCCGGCGTTACTCCTCACCTGGCCCCACACGTGCCTCGCTTACCCCGGCGGCCTAACCAATCACGGCCCAGAAGGCTACGCCTGCCCTCCTCACAGGGTGGACCAATCCAAAGCTGCGATCCGGGGATGCTGGCCTGGCCTCATGAATAATTAATGTGCTAGAGCCAGTCTGCAGGCGGGGTCGGGATGGAGGGAGGTGGGGGTGCCGCTGGGCGCCTGCGCAGTAGGTGCCCGTGTCGGCAGCTGCGGCGGGTCGCACGGCTCCGGCCCATCTCGGGGGGCGGGCGGGGGAGGCGAGGCGCGCGAGCAGAGCGCGGGGCACGATGTCGGACGCGGGCGGTGGAAAGAAGCCGCCTGTGGAGCCGCAGGCGGGGCCGGGACCGGGACCGGGGCGCACCACTGGAGAAAGGGGCCTGCCGGGCTCCTTCCCACTGGTCCTGAAGAAGCTGATGGAGAACCCCCCGCGAGAGGCGCGCCTCGGTGAGGGGAGGGGGTCCGCGCGCGCCTGGGGGCGGGGTTTCCGCAGGGGCGGGGCCCTGTGAGGGCGGGACCGGGAGGTCGGAGGTCAGGTCCTAGCTGTTCTGCGGAGGGGGCCTGGAGGGCGAGGCAAGGGGGTTGGGAAGAGAAGGTCGGGGTGAGTCGAGAGAGGCTAGGGCAGATGGGGGTTGGCGGGGAAGGGGCAGGAGGGAGAGGGTGGGGTGGGGGTCACGGTGAGGAGGTTCATTCGGGCAGCCTCACGGCGCGCGACGTGGAAGGGTTACTGAGAAGGCTGATGGGGGTCGTAGCAGCCACTTAAAGGACGCTCCAGGGCGCCTTCCCTGAGGATGCCTGCACCAGAATCAGTTGGGATGCTAGTTTAAAATGCTGGTTCCGGGGCCCCACCCATCGCCCACCCAATCTGTGGCTGTTGGGACAGGAATCTGCATTTGAAGGAGCACCCCACCTCTGTGATTCCAAAGTCCACTAAAGTTTGAGAAGCGCCAATTGTCTTTGTGTATGGACTTCCCCGATCCTGGGAGCAGGACCTTACTTCGTCCCTGCGTGTGCCTATCCCCGGCTACTAGGTACACGCGGGAGCTTTTCTGATGCTGAGGTGGGGGAGGGGTGTCAGGAGAGGGGATGCGAGGCGCTCTCCCAGGGGGAGAATGGGGCCAGGCAGGAGGCAGGTAGAGGGACGAGGGTCAGAATGAGGCCACTGTGGCCCTTCACCTGGTTGTTTGGGGCTGAGTCTAGACTTCAGGGCCACTATAGCAGGGCTGGGCTTCTTCTGGTTTCCTAGGCCACAAAGGTCCCTGGGGCCTGTGTGGAAAGCAGGTTTGGCCCTGTTTTTCGGCCTGAGAACAGGAGGTTCAAGGCACAGAAGGAGTGCCACCTATTGTGAGGTTTTAGGGGCACTGAGGTATGCTTTCTATCTGAGATCTTTCCATTTCTAAGAACCATCAGTGTAGTTCAAGAATTTGGGAAGGAAAATAAGCCCTCTGTGAATGACCTGTCTTGAGTTTATTTTCTTCTTAAAAATGCCATTTCTCTTGTTTTTCTGGGTGTGTTCTGAGGCTCCCATCTCTATGGCTGTCATTGTTGGGTTATAAATAGATTCAGCACATCAGGTAAAGCCAGGCTCCCCCCTCCTGCTTTGGAACCTCATATGCACAGACCCTTTTCTTTGTTTTGAAGGCACTGCATTATCCCGGATGTGAGGATGAGACAGGCTGCTGGAACAGGTGTACACATCTCTCAGGTTCTTATTCAAGATTACCAAGTAACAATCATCCATAACAATAATTCTGTCTTACATTTGTATAATGCTTACAAAGCACTTTGACATAATCTTACTTAGTCTAACATACTAGTCCTGTAAGGTATTATCCCCACTTCCCAGATGAGGAAAGCTGAGGCTCAGAAGTGAGGCTGCTTCCTCAAGGTCACCTAGCTAGGCCTTACAACTCGCAGTCTGGCCTGGTGCTTTTTACTGTATCACTGGCAATCAGTGATGTCAATCCCTGTGACCTGAGTGATGGGCCTAGTTCTTTATTATCTCTTATAATTAAAAGTCCATCTTATAAAAACACTGATTAAAAGTATCCTTGGGGCTCCTGGCTGGCTCAGTCAGTGGAGCATGCAACTCTTGATAGTGGGGTCCTGAGTTCAAGCCTCACGTTGGGCACAGAGCTTACGTAACAATAAATTTAAAAATAAATAAACTTAAAAAGTAAAAACTGAAAAAGGTATCTATTCGTAATTGCTTAGGCCAGGTAAAACCTCGAATTTATTGTTACTTGTCCTTCAGTATAGCTGTTTTTCTACTTCTTTCCTTTTCCTACCTCCTTTGATCCCCATGATCCCACCCAGCACTGGTCACAGTTATTTCTGAACAGAATGTAGAGTCAGGATTTCAGAGGAGGAGAACAGGGAGGCCATCTGGCCCACCCAGCCCACCAAAGCTTGGCTTTCTTACTTCCCATTTGGTTTTAAACCAAAGCTTGGTACAGAAGGCAGTTGCAACAATTCACGTTAGAAACCATGACCAAATTCTGTTTGTTAAAACCTCCACCTTTTTAACACACTGGGTGTGTCCATTTTTATTGGACCAACAGGCTGCTTTTTGACTGACTGTGGCCTAGGAGTCCATGCATGACTGCTTTATTTCCAACATAATCATATTTGATTTCTCTTTTTCACTTCAGAATCCAGAGTTCAAAGTTGTCTCCCTCAATTTGAAAGCCCATTATGAACTTGTCATGATTTTATCTCCTACTTCCCTGATTAGCCTCCCTGTCACTTTGATTTCCTTCTAACCTTGTCATGTTTCTTTCATCTTTTTTTCTTAATTTGCCCTTTCTTGGATATCTACGTGCATAACTTTTGGGCTGAGACAATTAGGTGGGATCCGGTCTCCACTAATTGATTAGCTTTGTTTTGAATGGAAACAAGCTTTTCTTCTTCAGCTCCAGCCTCTCCTCCTTCCCAGAAAACCTGCCTTCAGTCTTCTCAGCTTATTCAGGGATAGAGGTCTCTTGAAACGGTTGCTCTGAAAAAGGTCCTGAAAAGACAGCTCTAGGCTCTCTCTATCCAATAAACCTAAAGGGAGGCAGGCAGTTCGCAAACCCAGCATTTTTCATTCAGTATGCTCATTTTCCCTCCGCTTGCTCCTGTAGTGGCCCTTGAGATCTAGAAACGAGTCAGACATAGTTCCTGCCCTCAATGAGCTCACAGTAATAGCAGATGCCTGCTGTGTGCCGGGAGCCCTACAGGACACATATCTCTAGGGGCACCTGGCTGTCTCAGTCGATGGAGCATGCAACTCTTGATCTTGGGGTTGTAAGTTCAAGCCCTACATTGGGTGGAGAGACTACTTAAAAACCAAAACCTTAAAAAAAAAAAAAGTTACCTCTAGTCTTCACCAAAGAGTCTGCTTTATCCTTACCGTGGAGTCCACTGAGGCCAGGAGAGGTTCGGTAACATGGCTAAAATCACACATCATAGCAAGTGGGTGGCAGAGCTGGGATTCAAGCCCTATTCTGGGTTGCTGTGGAGAAGAATAGCTGGAGGGGACAGGACAGGAGAACACAAAAGTTCTTGGCCTGAAGAATCCTAAAATATCCTTTCCTAAAATATCACTAAGATACCAGAAACTCCCATTTTTTTCCCTGAAACCTGTCCCCTGCAGATGCCAGTCCCACAGCCTATTCTGAATTAAACCTGGGACCACATCAGGCCCTGGAACTTGTGAACATTCTGGCAAGCCCAAGCATGGATGAGGTCATGCAGCCATCTCTAAAGGAGGCCAGTGGGCCTGGGTCAAACAACAGGTTATAACTAGAAGGCAGAGGGGGCTCTTGAAATTGATGGGATGGATCAGGGCTCTGAGAGAGAGGAGTCAGCCCAGGGAGGCCCACTGCTTGCCTCCTGGGATTGAGTTACCCTCTTGTGTGGTGTCTCATCACAGATTCTGTGTCTGCAGATAAAGAAAAAGGGAAGGAAAAGCTGGAGGAAGATGAGGCTGCAGCAGCCAGCACCATGGCCGTCTCAGCCTCCCTCATGCCGCCCATCTGGGACAAGACCATTCCGTACGATGGCGAGTCTTTCCACCTGGAGTACATGGACCTGGATGAGTTCCTGCTGGAGAACGGCATCCCCGCCAGCCCCACCCACCTGGCCCAGAACCTGCTGCTGCCCGTGGCCGAGCTAGAAGGGAAGGAGTCAGCCAGCTCTTCCACAGCATCCCCACCATCCTCCTCCACTGCTGTCTTTCAGCCTTCTGAAACCGCGTCCAGCACAGGTTAGTGCCTGGCCACCTGTCCCAGCCCAAGAAGCCCAGTTCCCACTGAGGGCTGCTCAAGTCCACACACCCAGGGAGGCCTTTCTCTCAGAGCAGGTCCTAGGGGGCTTGCCGTGTGGAGAAATCCTCTGCTCCCCACCCTTCAGCGCAGTCCGCTAAGGCTGGGGATAAAAATAGAAGTTCCTCAGCGCAGTTGCTGCCTTTCTGTTGGTTGGTGTGCTGCAGATGGTTAGGACAGTGGAGTGAGCCCTTCCAGTCTGAGCCTTACAAGACACAGACCCCATCCTGCATCTCCTTAGCACTGCTCTTTACCTCTGCGTGCACTTGGCCACAGCTTATTGGGAAGCTCAGGCAGGAGTAATAATAGTAGTAGTTGTAACACTGGTAATAACAACAACAAGATCAACAACAACAACAACATCAACTAACATTTATTTACCACTTACTCTGTACCAGGCATTAACACATAATTCTCACAAGAACCTTAAGAGATTGATACTCTAAAACCTGTGTTTTTAGGTGAGGAAACCAAGAAGTTAACTAACTTGCCCAAGGTCACACAGTTGGTAGGCAGCGGAGGCAAATACTTAAAGCCAGGATGCCTGACTCCATAGCCACGTACTGCTTAGGCCCTGGCACAAGGAAGGCATTCCTGCTGCCAGGACAGACATCACCTTCAGGACTCCTCCTTTATCCTCTTGTCCTTTTTCTGTTTTACCTCTGGGGATGGGTGGGTTGGTGGGTTGGTTGGTTGGTTTGTTTTCATGATACTTGGACATGAACCCTTCACAAGAGACATGGTCCCTGCCCCAGGGAGCCCTACAAAGGCATACAGACTAGTGGATCCCGGGAAGGATCCCAGGAGCCAGTATGGAACCCAGGGGACCCACACCCAAGGAAGTCTCATGCTCTATATTTATTTACTTTATTTTTTTACTTTTTATTACGGAAAAATTTTCAAATACAAAAGAGACAACTATAATGAACCTTCATGTAACCATCATTTGGCTTTCATAATTCTTAACTCATAATCAGTCTTGTTTTCTATAGCCTCTTCCATTCTCTCACCTGATGATTTAAAGTCAGATCCTAGATACTATATCATTTCACCTGTAAATATTTCAATATATATGTAAAATGTAAGGGTTCTTTCAAAAAACATAACAAAAATACCCGTTTTCCATATAAAATTGACCATAAATCCATCAGCATTCAAATTTCCAAAAAGTTGTCTCATAAATGTTACTGTTTTGCAGTTTGTCTGAATCAGGATCCAAACAAGACCCACACGTTTCATTTAGTTATGTCTCTAATCTTCTGTAATCTACAGGGTCCCCTCTCCTTTTTTTCTTGGCAATTTATTTGTTGAAGAAACTCAATCATTGGTCCTGTAGAGTTTTACACGTGCTAGATTTCTCTGACTGTATCCCCATAGTGCCATTTAACATGTTCCTCTGCCCCTTGTTTTTCTCCTGTAAAATTAGATCTAGAGGCTTCAGCTGATTGCAGCTGAATTCTTGCCTGAAGGCAGCTTATTTTGTGCTCCTCAGGTTATCCTGGAAGGCTGGGTCCGTGAGTGGGGAGGGGCAGATCTGTAAATGAGCCCACATTTTATACCGTAGGCAATCTAGGTAGCGAAGCATTTGCCTTTGTTTTGTTTTTAAGTTATCCTTCTTAACGAAATACGGCATACAGAAATGCCCATATCACAGCTCGGTGCATCTTCACAAAGTCAACCCACCCACGTAATTACCACACAGATCAGGTTATAGAGCACTGTTGGTATCCAAGAAATGTCTTGTGGCCCCATTCAGTCATTACTACCCAGAGATAATCACTGTCCTTATTTCCATCACCAAAGATGCATGGAATTGTGTATATCATACATGGAATTGTACATTAATGGAATATATGTGTATATTATATGTTATGTTTGTTTTTACCTATTATAAGTCAATTATGTTTATATTCTGGCATTTATAGGTGCTTATAGCTAGCTTGATAATACACATACAAATTATGTGGGCATCAAAATCTTTTTTTTTTTTAAGCTTTATTTATTTTGAGAGAGAGCATGAGCAGGGGAGGGGAAGAGAGAGGGAGAAAGAGAATCCCAAGTAGGCTCCGCGCTCTCAGCACATAGCCCAAGGCAGGGCTCAAACTCACCAACCGTGAGATCGTGACCTGATTCGAAATCAGGAGTCGGATGCTTTACCGACTGAGCCACCCAGACACCTCAGAGGTTTTTTTTTTTATTTTATCTATTATTTTTTGAGAGAGAGGATCCCAAATAGGCTCCATGCTGTCAGCATGGCATCCAGCATGGGAATCAAACTCACAAACCATGAGATCATGACCTGAGCCAAAATCAAGAGTCTGACACTTGACCAACTAACTCACCCAGGTGCCCCCAGAATCTCTTTACACTAACAAAATATATTTACAAAACATGCTTATGGAATAGCTCTGTGGCAGAAGAAAACCACAATACAGGTAAAGTAAGATTGATATTGAAGAATTGTACACGTGGTAGAAATGAAAGTAGCATTTCCTCTTCTGATTTTTCAGTTCCTTCTGTTAAAAGACATCAGTGGTATGTGTGCTCTGTCTCGCTTCTTTTCTCAGATTTGTGAGAATCGTGCCTATGGCAGTTTGTTCATTTTCATTGCTTGGATGATATTCCATTGTATGATCACACCACAGCTTATCCATTTTGAGGCTGATGGACATTGGAGGTGTTCCTAGTTTTAGGTTATGCGTGGCACTGCTGTGAACATTTATGTGTGTGTCTTTTGATAAATACATCTGTGCATCTCTGTGGGGCATTTACCTAGGAGTGGTATGGCCGGGTCATCAGACATGTATACTTTCAGCTTTTGTAGATCCCTCCAAATAGTGTACAAAGTGGTTGTAGCCATGTCTGCTCCTCCCAGCAGGGAGTGGGAGTTCTAGTTGTTAGTCTTTGGCACCTTGGCTCTTTGTTTTACAGGTGTAGAATTTGAGGGCTGCACTATTCTCATAGTTACCACATTGGTCCCTGGTCATTTCACTCTCCTGATTACAATTCTTTGTAATTAACTTCCTCTAATAGGATCCAGTGAGTACATGATCTGGTGAAAACCTATCATGTGACACCTCCGCTCAGAACCCTCCAGTGGCTTCTCCCATCTCAGGACAAAAGTCAGAATCACTGGCACTATTGACATTTGGACCAGATAATTTTTTGTTGTTGTTGGGGGAGGGGGAGGGGGAGGGACTGTCCTGTGCATTATAGATGTTTAGCAGCATCCTTGGCTTCTACCCACTGGATGCCAGTAGAACACCCCCCCCCCCCTTCTTTTATGTGGACAGAATCGTCCCTGTTGAAAACCACTGCTTTATTGGGATTAAAAGCCCTATATTTTATGTTTTGGACCAGTCGTGTCAGTCTGTCCTCTCACCCTTTCGCTTCAGCCACATTGGCTTCCCTTCTGTTTCTTGAACATACCAGTGCTTGCCTGCGCACATCCTGGTACACTTGATGTTCATTCTTTCTGAAATGTTCTCCTTCCAAATAGCCACATGGCATCCAACACTTTTATAGATATTTTTAATTTATCTTGTGTAATGTCAGCCTTCCCCCGCTAGAATAACATTCCACGAAGGCAAGGATTTTTACTTGTTTTGTTCACTGGTTTGTCTTTGCAAGGACGGTACCTGGCATATGGTAGATATTTAACAAATATCTACTGACTGAATATTTTGTGTATTCCTATCAGTAGCATTGAATGAGCAAGCCAAAGATACAGTTTTTTTGTATATAACTTATTTCTAATAATACACAACTTTTGAATTCTGAAAGTGCCTTTAATCCAATGTCCACTCTAAAATGGTAGCCAGAAAGGGCAGAGAACAGGATTCAGAGTCAGCTAGACCTGGACCCAAATTGTAGTTGGGTCACCTACCTCTGTGTGACCCTGGGAAAACCAGGTTGTTTCTCTGAACCTCAGTTTCTTCATCTGTAAGATAAGGTTAACACTTGTTTGTCTTTCAGAGTTGTCCAAAGACTAAATGAGCACAGTGACTGATAATGTCTCAAGGGACTCAAAAATGGAAGCCATTTCATTGTTCAGTCTGTGTCCTTAGCTCATAGTATTTCACAGAGAAATTCGGCTGTTTCTCATTATTTGAGAACTTGAAACCACAGGAAGTAAAGGGGGTATAATGATTTAATGTTTTGCTTAACATTTCTGGGGGGGGAAACACAATCGGAAAGTCCTGTCTTTTTTGAGAACCTCTGTTTCCTTTTGAGCATTTTGTTCCTAAAGGAAAGAATTCTTTCCATATTTGTGTTGTTGAATTGAATCACTTCTGCCAGTCTGGCTTGGGAGTTGATGCTGCTGTGGTTTTTCTTCACTCCAAGTGGCAGTGGCTGGTGCAACCTTGAGATTCAAGCAGGTGTCTGGGTGTGTGACATGAGTGAGTCTTTCTGTCCAGCGGGCTGCTCTGGGAACCCCTGCCTCTGTGTCTTTCAGAATCCTCCCTGGAAAAGGAGAGGGAGACACCCAGTCCCATTGACCCCAACTGTGTGGAGGTGGATGTGAACTTCAATCCTGACCCAGCTGACCTGGTCCTCTCCAGTGTTCCCGGTGGGGAGCTCTTCAACCCTCGGAAGCACAAGTTTGCAGAGGAGGACCTGAAGCCCCAGCCCATGATCAAAAAGGCCAAGAAGGTCTTTGTCCCCGATGAGCAGAAGGTAACCTGATATCTGTTATAAATGAAGGTACAGTGTTGGTTCAGGAGCCCAGGGGCTGTGTTTCTTCCCATTTGATTTTATGTGGAGAACCCTCTCTCCTCGCAGATACTATTTACAAAGGCATGAGTTCAGAGCATAGAGTCATATCCTGCAGCAGTTGGTAGAAAGAAAGGGAGTCAGGTAGCATTTGGCCCAGTGCGACTCCCTGTACCTTCTGTCTTTTCTTACCGGCCACCACTGTGTTGATGTTCCCACTTCCCTGGCTTTAGCCCAGCCTTCGGGCAAGAGCTCACCAGGCCACAGGAACTGGGGTTGAACGAGCCCTTGCTTTGAAGGACAAAAGATAGTTGTATGTTGCCATCCCCAGGGAGGAGCAAGCAGCTTTCAAGCTGATGCTTTTGTAGGAACTCAGAGAGGGGGAGAGAGAGGAGGATTTTGTAGTCTTTCCATCCTTTTTTATGAAAAACTCAAAGGAACGTATTTCATCCCAGGTTTGGAATCAGGCAGACCTAGGTTCAAACTCTACTTTGCCACCTAAGCCTAACTGAGTCTCAGAGTTCCATCTGTAAAATGGGAATAACCATACCTGTCTCTCAGGTTTCTGAGGCTTTAATAATAATGACAATGAAAATGGTAAACATTTGTATATATTTACCTTCTATGTTATGTAAACCTTACTATAAGCCAGGGACTGTTGTAAGCACCTTGTACATGTTAACTCATTTAATCCTCAAACAACTCAGTGAGGTAGTTACTGTTCTTATCCCCCATTGTAAAGATGAAGGACAGGAGACATTGAGAGGTTAAGGAACTCAAACAGTTCCACCACTGATAAGAGGCAGAGCCAAGATTTAAATTCAGGGGACCAGATGCAGGGATGCAGGCCCTTAGCCATAACCAAAATGCAAGGCAAGTGCGCATACAGCCAGTGCCTTACGTTGAAGTAGCACAGAGCAGGCTACCAGTGAACCCCCTTCCCTCCACCACATATCCTACCCAAGGACTTCTGTTTGTTATTCCACCTTCCTGGGGAAAGGTTAGGGCCCCTCCATGTCCTTGACACGTGCAACTCCTTCCCTGGGGTCCCAGCTTTCGTCTGGCCGCACCAGATGTGTTTTATGAGGAGCATGGAGCGTGGGGTGCGGCAGGAGGGGAAAGGTTGGGTTCCCTCCTGGGGAAAGAGGAGAGACCCACAGAGAACACTTTCCCACAGGATGAAAAGTACTGGACGAGACGCAAGAAGAACAATGTAGCAGCCAAACGGTCCCGGGATGCCCGGCGCCTGAAGGAGAACCAGATCACCATCCGGGCAGCCTTCCTGGAGAAGGAGAACACAGCGCTGCGGACGGAGGTGGCTGAGCTGCGCAAGGAAGTGGGCAAGTGCAAGACCATCGTGTCCAAGTATGAGACCAAGTACGGGCCCTTGTAACCCGTGCCCCTGCTTGGGCAGCACTGCCTGCACCTCAGACCTCTGCCTGGGGGCTCCCTGAAACCCCACACACGCGTGGAGACTTATGACTCGTCACGGTCGAATGGTGGCACACCTGCTCCAGGAGCGTTCACGTTCAAGCTTCATTATCACACGGCCAGCGCACGTGGCGACTTCTCTGGGGGGCCAGCCTCCTCACCAGTGGGGATGCGAGAGAATCTACGTAGACGGGTGAATCAGCCTTAGTTTCTATTCTTGGATGTCCCAGTTGAATCGGAAGGGGACCTCTGGGGTACAGATCTCCTTTCACAGGGCGCTCAGGCTTCCCTGACTCTCCCTCAGTCTCCGGCCTAGGCCATCGAGCCTTTCTCCACAGAATGAGTCGTGACCCTTGTCGCCCGATGTCTTCTCAGGTAGCAGGGCGCATTTCCAGGTGGGGTGTGTCTGTCATCCACCTCACCCTCCCCAGAAAGTCGTTGAGAAAGGCATCCGTTCCCATCCCCCTCAGAGGTAGAAAGACACAGCAGCTCCTCCATAGTGTCCACATGGGTGCCAGGCCACAGGAGCAGGGTCTCTGCACAACCTGGGATGGGGTGTGGGTCTGGGGCCTGCAACACAAGTGCACCCAGCTATTCTTAGCTCCCACACCCCTTTTCTCCTGTGGCTCTGAGGCCTGGAAGCCAGGGAGGAGGCCCTGGTGATGGTCTCTCTCCACTTTCCATTTGCTTTGGAGGAGGGACTCCCTGGGCGGCTGGTCTTTGAGTCTTGACCACAGTGCAGAGGGAGGCCTTCTCATTTCCTCTTCTCCAGGTCGGTCACTCATGGAGGCCACCTGAAACTTCTTTGTCCCACTACACTGGGCCTCTGGGCCTGCTGTTTCTTTTCACCCAGTGACCACGCTCAGATCTTGGATTTAAAAGGAAAACCCCCCTCGCCTAGGAAGCTTAACTTCCTGGAGCCAGGATGCACCTTCCGCATGGTGTTTAGAAAACCGGCCTCCATAGCCCCTTACACTGTGGGCGGAGAGCTGGGGCATGTTTCTCAAGAAGTTCCTGTTTTTTCTTGCTCTGCTCTCCAGTATGGGCCAGGCCAGAGTCCATTTTCCCTAAAAACAGAAGAGGGCTTCCCAGTTCTTGCTTCAGGACCCCTCCCCCGTGCTAGCTGCCCGGCGTGTCAGCCGGCAGGACCTGGTGAGGGATCACCAGGAGCACAGCTCAGCTCTTGCACGGAATAGCAGCCTCTTGGGCCGTGCAGTTGGGCTAGGGTCCCTTCTGTCTGCATCCCAGGAGACACGGGCCACCCACACAGGCCTGGCTGTGGTGTGGAGGGGAGGGGTCTTCGCAGCTGTGGCTCTGCTACCTCACAGCTGCTCCTTTCTCTTGTGTCGGCGGACTCAAGTCATCCTTTTTCTGTACCTGGAAGATTGAGGAAAGCCGTGGAACCCTCTGCTCACTGTGGTCAGCAGGGGTACCTGGAGATGGGTGTATTTATTTGCTCAGGGCGGGCAGCCTGTGGTAAAGAGGGGTCAGAGGTGAGAGGCGCACCTTGTCGTGCTTAACCACTGGCTTTATTTAAAGTGGTGGCCCCGAGTCCAGGCCCTGACCCTAAAAGACTTTTCATAACAGATGTTAAGACCAGGGGAAACCATGCACTGGCCATGGGCCACACCCCAGGAGAATGCCACGGCCCTCTGGGGACCTGCACACCTGCCCTTCCAGGGTACTTGACAAGGGTCCCCGAGGCCAAGGGAGGCCGTCCCCTCCCTCTTGATTTTTACTTTGTGGTTCTATAAAAACCGTGTTCACTTTCACTGTATTGTAACCACAACAGGGCCGTTGCATCCGGCATGTCCGTGTCCTGCCCCGGGCAGCTCGCCCGCCCGGGCACTCTCTCTCTGGTCTGGCTACCCACCAAGAGGGCAGTTCTCACTTTGTAATTGGTAGAAGAGCCTCCAGCTTAAAAGCTCTTCATTTTCTTTGGCCAGAAAGTATATGGCTCGTGTTTGTTTTGTTTTGTTTTGTATTTTTAAGGATGGACATTTAATCTCCGGATGGTGTCCATGTTCCGACCCCAGCGGGTGGAATGATGGCCTGGTGTCTCTCCTCTTTGTCTCACCTTCTGCCTGTTAATTGCCCTCCCTTTCTTCCCCGCCAGGCAGTGGGTGTCTGGTTCCTTCCCAAAGTGCTTACTTGGAAAGAGTGTGGCTGCTGACCTCTTTTAGAAGAGCTCCTTTGAGTTGGGAGCCTGGCAGGGACAAGAAGGAAGGGTCCACAGAGGTTGACATTTTGAGGAAGAGGAGTGCTCAGGTAAAGCATGTATCCTTCCCAGGCCTAAAAATCGGGTGCTTGGAGCAGGAGAGGCCTGCTGCCTGCTCAGTATCCCGTCAGGAATTGAGAGTCTCCTTGACTCTCTCCTGGACCCTTTCCGTCTTGGGGCTGACAGCCAAAGAGTGAGGCTCCTGTGCTCAGACCTTTGACGTCTTTTAAGAAGCACTGGAGGCTAGGGAAGCCAGCTAAACGGCTTTCCTTGGGTTTATGATAGCTTGGGGAGTGCATGCCTTCCTAAGCTCCCTGTCTTCAGCTTCATGGCAGCCTCATTGCAACCTCAGAACAGACAAACCAAGAATGAGCTAGAATGTTGAAAGAATATACATATAATAAATGTATATCTAGATATAGAAATATATATATATAAATATAAATATATATATATATTTATTTATATATATATATTTAGAGAGAGAGCTTTCATGATGGCTAGCACCTTGTGGAGGACCTGGGTAACTCGTACCCTTGGCCAAAGGAAGAGGTTTGCCTGTCCGGGTCCTGAGGTTGGGGAGGGCACTTGGCAGTGACCCTGGACTCTGGGTAAGCATTGCCCTGTGAAGGGGGCTGCTGTGGCCCCAGGCAGGCAGCTCATACAGTCCTCTAGCCTGAGGCGGGGTAGCAGGCCTGGGAACCAGCAGGGGAGAGCCCCTTCGTGCTGGGCAGCTCTCCATCCAGGCCCCTGGGGGCTCTGCTCCAGGTGACACAAAGGGCCAAGAACCCCTGGTTTTCGTGGCAGAGCCCCACCCCAGAGCTCCTTTGACATCTGTTAATTAAGTGCAATAAATTTTTCTAGAAAATGGCAAAGATGACTTCCAGGTGGATATTGCTATCATATGGTGTTGGGATGCCAGAACACCACTTGGTTTTATTTTTCTAAGTGCATGTGACAGAGTGTGTGGGGCTCTGCACCCTCCCCTGGGAACTGGCATTCCAGCGGGCCCCTCGCCCCTTTACCTTTGGTGGGGGAAGGAGGCAAGGAGAAAACCCCTTCTTCCCAGTTGGAGAGGGCAGAAGCAGACTGTAGCCCATTGGCCTTATGTGCGTGTGTGCGTGCGAATGTGTCAGTGCTGGTGGGCCGGAGTGATGTGGCAGGGAGGGAAGCCGGGAATGTATCCTTTTCCAAACAAAATTAAATATTTTGAGATGAGAGTTGTGGGGCTGTCTCTTCTGTCCTCCTCCCTTCCCATGTTTCCTCTGGGTGCATTTCAGCCTAGGAACCTGAGGGACGTCCAGGCACCCATGTGTCACCAGCTGGGTACTCTCGGCCAGGTCACCCAACCACGCTGTGCCTCAGTTTCCTCATCTGTCAGATGGGAGTAATTCTGCCTGCTTACCTCACAGTTCATTGAGGAACAACAAATACCAGATAAGAAGCAGTTTGAACAAGTAAAAGTGCCGTACACATACTAGAAAGACAGGGAACTGCTCAGGAAGACTGCTCAGGGAGCAGTGGGCAGCAGCTCGGTAAAAAGGAAAAAAGCATAAAGACTGAGAGTTGGGTCCTGATGGTGGGATTCTGGGCGGTTTCCTTTTCTCCTCTTGCTGAATATTCTGTCTGTGGCCATCAGACCATCACAATTAAAAGGTAAGTTTATAGGGGCATCTGGGTGTCTCAGTTGGTTAAGCGTCCAACTTGTGATCTCAACTCAGGTCATGATCTTAGGGTCAGGGTCACTGAGCACTGTGCTCCGTGCTGGGTGTGGAGTATACTTAGAAAAGAAAGAAAAAGTAAACACAAGGGTGCAGCCACTTGGGACCCTTGTTGTCACCACTGATTTGCTCAGCATTGGTGTCCCCAGGTCCACATCCCCTGCTCAGGGCTGGCCTGGGGTCCCTGGGGGCCTTCATCGGGGGCGGGGGCAGAATAGGGTGCACCATCCAACTCAGAGCCTGCTGCAACTTCCCATCCTCCTCCTGCATCTCCGCCCTGTCCTTGCCCTTCTCCCTCGACCCCCTCTGTGCGCAGAGCTGGTGGCGCCTGCTTCCCCCAGGAGGCCTGCAGCTGCCTGTTTAAAACCAAGACTGTTCTGCCTTCTGCCTCCCCATGCTGCATGGTAGAAGTGCTGAGGGTCGCTGTGTCTTGAGGGACCAGGAACCAGCCCTAATTTTGTTTCTGAGGGGGAAAAGTTTGCATTTAGAGTTTGGAGACGGCAAGGTGGACTTTTAAAAATGGCCATTTTACAAATAGAAAAGCAAAGTGATATGCCCCAAATAATAGCAGTGGAGCTGAAATTCAAACCCAGAGTGGGTTTCAAATTTTCAAGTTCAAATTCCCTGAACAGTAAAGGGAGGCAGACTGTTGTTGGCCCTGGGGTCAGGGCAGTACCATATATCCTGTCTTTTAACCAACTGCACCCGTGGGTCTTCCTGCCTCCGCACAGCTTACAAAGGCCTTACAGCCCAGCCTCCTGCTCATGCCAGCTCCCAATATCTTGAGTATCTTCTAGTATCTTCTTTTAAACATTTTTTTAAATGTTTATTTTTGAGAGAGACAGAGTGTGAGCCAGGGGAAGGGCAGAGAGAGAGGGAGACACAGAATCCAAAGCAGGCTCCAGGCTCTGAGCTATCAGCACAGAGCTCAACATGGGGCTCGAACTCATGAACTGTGAGATCATGACCTGAGCTGAAGTTGGACACTCAACCAACTGAGCCACCCAGGTGCCCCACTTCTATAGCCTCAGCCAGGGCTTGGTGTTCTGAGATACTATCTTGTCTGAACTTCACTGGGGGTGGGAGGAATGTTCACCCCATTGTACAGAAGGGGAAACCAAAATTTAGAGAAACTTCATCCAACAAATATCTATTAAGTGTCTATTCTGTGTCAGCTCCCCTCCTGCCCTCACAGTCTGTTAGGAAAGACAAACATTCCACAGACGAAAATAGGGAATGATGGATTGTACTAAGTGATGTGGCTGTAAAGACTGGGGAACTATGAGAGAAACCAGTCCTACTGGAAGGGGTCAGGGAAGACCTGTCTGCAGGCAGCATTTAAGCTGAGACCAGAAGGGTGAATGGATGTGACTTGCCCTTAAGACTCACAAGTTGGGCACAGCTGAGTCCTGTGGGTGGTTTCTGACCTCTGTCTGTATGCCTGTTTCCTGGGCAGACACGGCCATCCTGCTGTCTAGAGGGGTGAGGCACAAAGAGACCAGTTAGGAGAAGACCCAAGGTGAGTGGAACCTTGACGCTCCCACCCTCTTGTCATTGAGGTTGGGAATGGGACACCAAGAAGCCTGGGAAAGCAGATGTAACTTAAACCGAAGCTCGGGTCCAGCGGCAGAATCCTCAGGCAAAGGCATTGTGTTGGCCTTTCCCCACCGCCTGAGCCACCTTGGGGTCTTCAGGGGGCTGCTACATGGTTACTGACCCAGCCCTGGACACAGTTCATTGGTCAACGAGTAAACATGTGACTAAACCGGGCCTATAGGGTAGTTCCCTGAAATCTGTTTCTCCCTGAAGGTGACCTGCCCTAACCCACTACTCTGTGCTCTCATAGGGATGCTCCCACCCAAAGCAGAGGTTTGTGCAGCCTTGGGAGTATAGGGGATTCGGGCTCAAAATATGGCAAAGCTACAAGATCTCTGCTGAGCATGTGGCAGGTAAGAACACAGGCTTTGGAGTTAGTCCTGGGCTCAAACCTTGCCTCCACCACCAATTCAGGGTGTGATCTTGGGCAAGTCACTGCCCCTGTCTGGGCTTCTGTTGTTTTGTTTTGTTTGCCTTCTTTCTTTTTCGGTTTCTTTTTTTTTGTCTTTTTTCAGCGCCCACAGGGGGGGGAGAGGCAGGGGGGGGGGGGGCAGAGGATCCAAAGTGGGCTCTGCATGCTGACAGGCTGACAAGCACTGGGCTTCTGGTTTTTTTTTTATCTGTAGAGTGGGACACCAGCTTCACAGGCACCTGGGAAGTGCTGACGCCACTGTAGCAATGGTATAGAAGGTGCGACACGGACCAGGCCTAGCAGCTGGTCAGTGTGGGATGCAGCCAGGCTCAGACCAGCTGTGTGGCCTGGGGTGAGTTATTCCACCTCCCCAGGTGATTTCTCTGTCTGCACAAGGTGAATGTGCTACACAGAGAATGTGTGAGTGCCTAACACCATGCATTTCTCCCTCCCACCTCACCGGAGGACAAACTTCCAAAGCTGGACACACACCCCCTTCCTTAACTGTACCCAACTACCAGACAGCCCTGGTACATCTCCCAAGGCTATGCCAGGCCAGCCCTGCTGGCAGCTCCTGACATCAGCTGCTAATCCGGGAAAGCTGCCAGCCAGAGGTAGGGGTGAACAGCAAAGGAAGTCAGAAACAGGTTAGAAGGTGGGTGCCCCCAGCCCCTGGCCCCCAGCCAGCCCTTCCTGTGCTCTCATCAGCTTCTTACTTCAGCAAACCCTCCCAGCCTCACAGACTGATGCCCGGACATGGTGGAGCAAGGGCCTCTTATCGTGAGCCACCGGCTCTGAGGCTGCAAGTATCTCCAAGCTGGGTAGGGGGCATTCTTTTTGGCCTGGGTTCCAGGCTGACTCTAGCTGGTGCCATGTGGGCTGCAGAGAAAGCAGAGGAAGGAGGAATCTCACCCAGTTCTCTGAGCCTAAGCCAGGGACACCATCCCTCATGCTCTCCTGTCATCTCAGCCTCACACCACCCAGGATGTGCATCGTTTTACAGAGGAGGACGCACTGAGGCTCAGCCAAGTCCTATGTGACTTGCGCAAGATCTCATAGCTACTAAGTATCAGAGCGAGATTCTAACCCAGACCAGGTGGTTCCTGAGTCCAAGCTCTTCCTCCGTCCCAGCCATCTCCTGGCCAAGGTGCACCTCCCTCGGGCCGGCGGAAGTCAGTCAGCCAAAGCAGCCAGACCAAGGCCTGGTCTGACATCTTCCCATGGACTGTCCAAGCCATCCTGGCCAGCAGTAGGGAGGCCAGGCCCAGCTACTGGTGAGGGGGAGGAAAGACTAATGTTTGTCCCACACGCTGGGCCAGGACCTTCACAGTGTCCCCCATTGGACAAATGTGGAAACCAGTTTGGAGAGGGGAAGTGACTTCCCTGAGGCGATTCTGCTTCTCCTCCCCACCCTCCTCCCAACCTCTTCCTTGGTCCTCACCCCCCGCCCCGCCCCAGACCAATGTATTTCCTTCTCCTTCCCTTACAGTATGTCCTCTCCTCCTCGGTGCCAGGGCCAGAGGCTCTGGACCACAAGGACCTTAGAAGTTATCCTATCCAGGCCCTCCTTGAATGGATGGGCGAGGGACCCAGAGAGAGAGAGAGAGGAGCTACCCAAGGCCCCAGAACAAAATGAGATTTGGGCTAAGGGATCTTGCATCTCCATGTTTCCTATCTCCCTGAGATCACATCGAAGCTGGTGACCCTTCACTCAGGAGGGCACTGGCTGTCCCTACTCGTACCCAACCACAAGGTGGTCACAAAAACCTGGGCTCACATGGAACCAGCCTCATCCCAGGTCCATCTCCAGCTTGCTGTGTGCCCTCCTGCAAGCCACATCCCTCTCTGAGCCCCTTCTTCATCAGTGCCATGGGATCAGAATCCCCTGTCCTGCTCACCTATCAGGGTTGCCATGAGGATCCTATGAGGTGCTGGATAGAAGCCCCTTGTAAATGGCAAGGGATGGGACATAGGACAGTGTCCCATCCCAACACATTTGGGACCCAGAATATGATAGATGCCTCACTCCACCCTTACCCCCACCTCACACACAAATCACTTCCCCATAGACTTGCCAACGTAGGCTAGTCCACCATTAGAAAAGCTGTCTGGAGGGCAGAGACAGGTAGGTAGAGGCAGGAGATAAGGCTGGAAATCAGCAGGGCCAGGCCACTCAGGGCTAAAGACCATGGCTGTCCTCCTGAGTCTGAGTCCACAACTGCTTTAACCACATCTGTGGCAGGCTAGGCTATACCCCCAAGCCTGTTACTCTGAGAAGCTGCTGGACTGAACTCAAATCACCTTGAAATCCTATCCTAGAACTTTGCTGAGGCCCCAAGTGCAAGCCTCAGGGGTGTGACCAGAGCAAGTGGAAGCACCCAAAGCTGGGACTGGAGTCCTGGGCCAGGAGCCAGTTCCCAGCCTACCAGTTACTCACTGAGGCCCTCCTTGCTCTGGGTGTCAGTTTCTCCATGTGCCCAAGGATACTGGAACTGTGGGTCTCAGCACTGATGTTCAGATTCTGCAATATAGCATCACCAGGCCTTTGTCCATACTTGGGCAAGCCCAGCCTTCCCTTCTGCCTTTTCTCTGCCTCACAAATTCCTACTCATCCCTCCAGGTCCCAGTCAGCAGTCACCTCCACCAGGAAGTCTTCACCAACACCCCTGGGGACAAGCTGCCCCTCCTGCATGATTCCACACCTTCTTCGGCAGGCCTCCAGTCAGACCCAGTCCTGCCCTCAGACTTGAGGTGAGGCTCCAATTAATTAAAACACATGAAATCTGAAGAGCCTGGTTACTTCCGTAGCTTAAGTGTCTGACTCTTGATTTCAGCTCAGGTCATCATCTCACAGATTTGTGAGTTCAAGCCCCAAGTCGGGCTCTGACAGCACAGAGATTGCTTGGGATTCTCTCTCTCTCTCTCTCTCTCTCTGTCTCCCTCGCTCCCTCTCTGCCCCTTCCCTGCTAATGTGCACACATGCACTCCTTCCCTCTCTCAAAATAAATAAACTTAAAAAACTAGACATGAAATCCTTAGAATAGAGTAACACAGAGCAAGCAGCCATACAGATCATCTATACCCCAGCAACCTGCCCTGTGTACCTCCACCCACATCCTCTCCCCTAAGCTCCACACACTAATCTGGCACCTCCATGTGGTCGTCTCACAGACATTTCCCCTTAGCCTGCCCAGAGGCTCCTGGTCTCCCCCAAACCTGCTCCTCCTATGTCTTCCCTTCAAAGTAAAGGGCCCACTGTTCCCCAGGTGCTTAGACCAAAACCTAATTCCCTGCTTTATCTCACAGCCCCATTCAATCCATCCACAAGTCCTATCAGCTCTAGAATCCAGTGGCTCCGTACTATCCCCACTGCCACCCCTGGTGTCTGAGCTGCTTCTGTGTCCTACCTGGATGGTGGCAGCACTCCCTCCCCCCAACTTCCTCTTTTTTCACTGCCCAGTTTGTCCCTCTCATGGCACCTTTCAACTATCCACCATATCCCATGGCTCCCATCACACTCAGAAACAAATCCCAACTCCTCACCACAGCCTGAAGGTCTCTGTGACACCTGCCTGTGACTCTTTCTTTCCTCCCCCTCCAGCTCCAGCACCAGGCTCCAGCCACTTTGCCCTTGGGCTCCTCCTGGGTCATGCCCAGCTCCTTCCCATCTCAGAGATAGTGCACTTGCTGTCCTGTGTGTTGGAGTGCCGTCCCCCAGATCTTCTGGGCCTGGTCTCATTCTCGTGCCTGGCCTGCCCAGTCCTTGGCACACGGCAGCTGCTCACTGAACGTCTGCCAAACCTACAGGGGATAGGGGACAGGAACAGGGCTGGCCCAGCAGGGCCGGGTGTCGGCTGGAGTGTGGTGTCACCACCAGGTGGCGCTGCAGACACATCTCCGGGCTGTGACCTGGGGTCCAGCCTCCAGATTTATTCTCTCAGCAAAGCCTCTGGGCCTCCTGTGCCAGGCGTGCCAGGCGGTGCTGTCGGGCACCAGCTGACTCGGCCCCCGCCCTGCCCGTCCTCCAGTGGCTGGCTACTGTCGGATGTGGTCCAGGGGTGTCCACAGAAGGCTGGGAGGAAGAGAGGGAGGGCTGGCTGCCCCCAGCTTCCTCATCTGTCAGCAGGGACAAGATGGGACCCAGGACTGAAACCCTGTGGCAGGGAGCCGAGGTGGGCTGCTCTAACACAATGAGGCTGAGGGGCTTTCTGAGGGGGCCTCCCCAATGATGCGTGAGTGGGTGGTGTGTGCATCTGGGGAAAAGGCAGGTGGACA
This sequence comes from Herpailurus yagouaroundi, assembly GCF_014898765.1. Taxonomy (NCBI): domain Eukaryota; kingdom Metazoa; phylum Chordata; class Mammalia; order Carnivora; family Felidae; genus Herpailurus; species Herpailurus yagouaroundi. The sequence continues at coordinate 7,530,329 of NW_024412413.1, read as the reverse complement.
GGAAACCAGCCGCCCCTGGGGCCTCACCCTCCTGCTGCATCAAACAGGGAAAGTCTCTAGGGCCTCCCCTGCCATGAGCCCTGTGACCTGAAGAGTGGGTGTGTGTGTATGAGAGAGAGAGAGAGAGAGAGAGAGAGAGCACGAGCGTCAGAGTCCCCAGATGTATGTGTTTGTCTATGCGTGTGTTTAAGCGAGTGAGTGTATGTCTGTGTGTGTCCACACCTAGGAGCCCCTGGGTGATGATGGGCTGCCTCTCACCTTGGCAGAGGAGGATCAGGGATTCCAGGGAACCAGGGGCTATCATCTCCCTGCCAAGAGGGGCCCTCAGGGCCTGGAGCACCTGCTCAGTCAGTACCAGGGCACCCGCTTCTGTTCCAGCCCCCAAGCACCTGGTAACTGAACCTTCTCTCTCCATTGTTCCCCAAGAGCACCTATGCTGCCTGATTTGCATGCATTTGCATTCAGACCCCCCCACCCCCGGTCCCCACTCTCAATCCTGTCAGCGCAGTCAAGGAGGCTGTAGACTTCCCGTGGGTGAGGAGCCCGGGGTGAAGTTGGAGAGGCCTGCCCCTAGCCTGCCCAGACCCAGAGAGTCAGCCTGGCTCTTTCCCTTCTCAAGAGATACAATGATTAAGCACGTACTGTGCCGAAGTAGGCCACCAGATACTTTATTCACCTATCCATTACATCTTCACAGCAGCCCTGGAGGGTATCTTTATGCCCATTTCACAGAGGAGAAAATTGAGGTTCAGAGAAATGAAGTGACTTGGCTAAGATCCCACGGTAAAAGGCATTGGAGCCCAGCCCTGGCAGACTTTCTGCCGGCACACTGGGGTGTGCGTATGGGAAGGGGGGGCACGGGCTCTCTTTCTTGGCTGAGGACTGGTGACAAGCCATCTGCCTGGCCACCTGGCTCTTACTACTTTTCACTCCAGTGACCCCCTGGGGAGATGAGGGTGGTGGTGGTGGTAGTGATGACAGAAGACAAAGGGGCTGCTGAGGTTTTGGGGGTTCCTGAGCTGATTCTGGCCTCCCTCCACACACCCACCCAGGTCCAGCCAGAAGGTTTTCTCTACAATTCTTCCTCCCAGACCAGCTGAGCTAGCTGTCCCCCAGCTCCTGGTGGCCCTGCCCAGACGCTGTCTGAAGAGTCCAACCTTTCAGGCCCAGCTTCGAGGTGAAGATTCAGTGACCATTTGCTTAGGAATAATAATAATGATGATAATAATAATAATAATAATAATAATATCTGCTGTCAGTTGAGTACTCACTAAGCATCCAGCCTTGTGCCCAGTGCTTTTCAGGCAGTCTCTCAAAGCAATATTTCACACAACTAGAATTGCATCATATTATTATCCACATTTTTCAGGGGAGGAAATAAGGCACAGAGAGGTGAAGTGACTTGCCCAAGATCACACAGCTAAGAAATACCATAAGCAGGTTTCAAACTGAGACTCCTTGGGTCCAGAGTCTGTGTTGCACTGAAGTGAACAGCCAAGAAATGGATATTCTATGGGCCTGTCCTGGCTAGTCACTGTGGGCTGCAGGGGTGTCTTAGACCACTGACTCTAGGCTGGGCTTTGTTGGGCAAAGTAGGCTCGCCTCACCTCATGTGAGCTAGAGGACAGAAGCTCCCTGGATTCCAGCCACTGCACAAGTCACTTTTCCCCTTCCAGCTTGGTTTTCCCCTTTGCTAAAGGAGGCCTCCGACCTTGCCCAGCCTCCCAGGGTAGCTGTGAGGATAGAGTCGTCAAAGCTGCCATTGTCAAATGGATTTTTCCAGTAGAATCTCATTTTCAACCACAATCTTACCCAGAAGGCCAACATATGGAACTGATAAAAAGGATGGTTCATCAGCATAAATTTCTAAGCTCAGGGTCCTGACAGATCCTTAGTCTAAAGTCACTCGAGGGGTGCCTTGGTGGCTCAGTCAGTTAAGTGTCCGACTTCAGCTTAGGTCATGATCTCGCCATTTGTGAGTTTGAGCCCCGCATAAGACTCTGTGCTGACCACTCGGAGCCCGGAGCCTGCTTTGGATTTTGTGTCTCCCTCTCTCTCTCTGCCCCTCCCCCACTTGTGCTCTGTCTCTCTCTCTCAAATAAATAAACATAAAAAAACACACTAAAGGGGCACCTGGGTGGCTCAGTCGGTTAAGCGGCCGACTTCAGCTCAGGTCATGATCTCATGGTCCGTGAGTTCGAGCCCCGCGTCAGGCTCTCTGCTGACAGCTCAGAGCCTGGAGCCTGTTTCAGATTCTGTGTCTCCCTCTCTCTCTGACCCTCCCCCGTTCATGCTCTGTCTCTCTGTCTCAAAAATAAATAAATGTTTAAAAAAAAAATCACATTGGGGCGCCTGGGTGGCGCAGTCGGTTAAGCGTCCGACTTCAGCCAGGTCACGATCTTGCGGTCCGGGAGTTCGAGCCCCGCGTCGGGCTCTGGGCTGATGGCTCAGAGCCTGGAGCCTGTTTCTGATTCTGTGTCTCCCTCTCTCTCTGCCCCTCCCCCGTTCATGCTCTGTCTCTCTCTGTCCCAAAAAAATAAATAAACGTTAAAAAAAAAATTAAAAAAAAAATCACATTAAAGTCACTTGAGAGGGTAAATGCGTGATGGACACACATCCTGCTTGGGGTGTTGGTGAGTGCCATGGTGCCAGGAGCTACCCCAGCACTCAGTCTATTCCTGCAGCTTGTCTGAGCTACATGGCATCGTTTTTAAAAAATGATAGCTCCGAGCCACCAGCACAGAACCTGACGCAGAGCTCGAACTCGTGAACCGTGAGATCATGACCTGAGCCAAAGTTGGCCACTCAACTGAGCCACCCGGGCGCCCCTAAACAATGAATTTAAATCAAGCTCTGGTGGCAGCTGTATGATCCAGCCAGGGGTTCCAGGTGTCTACGGAGCCCATCTGATGACTCCCAGCTCCAGCCGTGGCACCCCGGGCAAGTCTCTTGCCCCCTTTGGGCTTCAGGAGGTAAAGGAGGCTGGGGTCCACCTTCAGTGGCCCATCTGTTTACCTCAGCAGGTCTGAATTTGGCGATCAGAGACACTTGGCAGATGACCTGGCTCCCCACATCCCCTCAGAAGCCCAGTGGGTGCAGAAACAGAGTGTGTGGAGAAACCCTTCAAGGAGTGGCCTGGGGGCTCAGCTGGGATATGGGAGACAGCTAGGTGGGGTAAGGTGGGGTGGGATGGGGAGGGGACAGGGAGCTGACCTTGCTGAGAGTTTAAAAATAAATCCTGAGTGCTGTTAGCTCCAGCCAGCCCAGGCTCCCAGGGCCTGGTGACATCACCAGGGCACAGGATGTCCTTGGCAGGGCCTGGGGTGGCAGAGAGGAGGGCAGAGGGGGTCCCAAATTGCCCTTTCTGCTCTTTGTGTTTGGGGAGAGCCAGCCTGGGTTGTCTTGGGCAAGAGGGGCTGCCAGGGGTCCCTCCTCGCCCAACATTTGGGAGCATTCCATTTTGCACCTAAGAAAACTGAGGCTCCAACTTTAAGAGATTTGGCAGCTCCAGAACTTGAGGCCAGCAGTGCTAGCTCTCAGGTAGTGGTTCTTGAAGTCCGGTGGGCAAGGGATGAGGGAGCATTTGGGGAGAAGTCTCACCTGGATGGAGGGCAGGCGGAGGCACCAAATGAGCAAATGCTTAGCATTGTGCTTGACACTGCTCAAAATAAACACCCTCTTCCTGACCATCCTTTGCCTCTGCATCTCACTCTGACCCTGAGGAGAGACTGGCAGGGATTCATGCTGGCCCCATTTTATAGATGAGGAAACTGAGATCCAGGGAGACAGAATCACCTCCTCTAGTCCTCACAGCCAGCGTTACCATGCCCAGGTAGGATAGGGTCCAGTATCCCCTGGCAGTCCCCAGCTTGAGCTGCTGACAGAGAGCTAAGGTGAAGCCAGAGTGTGAGGGCTGGGGGACAGAAGGGCTGCCGCGAGGATACAGGGAGGGTCTGGAAAGGAGACCTCGCCACCTCTGTTCCCACCATTCGGTGGGCCTCCCTCCCATCCCTCCTCTACGGACTTCCTGGCCCCCTGCACTCAGGACAGTCAGGCCTCCTTGCCTGGTCAAGGCTTTTCCCGCACATCCAGCCTCATCAGCTTCGTACCTGATGTGCTCTAAGCCTCAGCCTCAAACCGCTCATAGATTCCTACAGCGATTGCTATTTCGGGCCTCTAGCCGTTGAACAAGCTGTTCTTGCTGCCTGGAATGCCCCCTCGTGTATCTTCCTGGGAAACTCCTATTCATCCTTCACAGTTCAGCTCTGAGCTGTCAGTGCTCATCAGACCACGACTGTGATCTTGATTGATTGCTGTGGTTGCTGCCCACCTCTCTTCTGGAGGGACAGCTCTTATAGGGCAGGAGCTGTATCGTATTCCCCTTTCTGTGCCAGTGCCTAGCTAGTGCTTGGATGAAGGAATTCAACTGGTCCTGACCCTGCTCATTTCTTGCCATGGACCTTATCCAAGTCACATCCCCTCTCTGAGCCTTGTCAAGTGGGGACGAGGCCCACTTTGCAAGGTTGCTGGAGAATGGTGGAAACTACTGTACCCCTTAGTAGGCATTAAAGGGCTTTACCGGTGTGTGGGGGCCACAATTCAGACAGTATCTGGCCACAGACCCTAGTCTAACCTCCCCCCAGAGTAGGCCCCTCACTTGCTCTGCCCTATCTTTGCATCCTGCTCATCAAATCAAAGCAGGGCAGTCCCAACTTGCCACCCTCCTGCTGTTTGCTCGCTCCCTCCCCGAAAAGCAAGCCTTAAGAAGCCCAAGATTCTCCTAGCGAGCCCGTTTCAAATGCTGATTCCCAGGCCTCGTCACCAGAAGGCCCACTCAGAGGGGACTGGTGTGGAATCCCAGAAGCAGCATTGTTAAGCAGCCGCCCAGTGACCACGATCCTGTTTTAGGAGCCTCCTGGATGCAGCATGGAAGTCCGAGATGACGCCCTGACCTGGGGCAGGGAGGGACAGCCAGTGCCATCCCGGAGGGGCCGTAGCTGCCCACAGCTGCCCGCAGCCTTTCCTCCTTTTCCCAGGCGGAGGCGAGCAGGCTAGGCTAGGGGCTTTGGCAAGGGGCTCCCTCCGTCTGCTGGCCAAAGGCGGACCCCTGGCCCGCCGGCATTTGCTGCACACGGCAGGCGTGCGGGCCCCCAGGCCGGCCCCGCTGTCGCCTCCCGTCACAGCCGTCTGCTGGGGAGCCAGACGCGGATATAAATAACAGCGAGGCCAGGCCGGATGAAGTAAGTGCGAGCGGAGGGAGGCGGGAACCGCCGCCGGGGAGCGGGGGAGGCAGACGCGCTCGGCGGGGAAGGGGCGGCGCGGGCCCGGAGGTCCCGTGGGTCCCGGGTGACCTTGGAGGAGGAGGGCGGGGGCTCCGGGCCGCGAGGTGTGACGTCACCTGACCCGCGGGAGCGCAGAAGGGCTGCGGGAGCCGGGACTTGGGAAGGAGGCTCGGGGCGCCGAACGCCGGTCCCGGGGAGCCAGCGGGGACCTCTGGGCTGGGAGGCTCGCCCGCCGGGGAGCAGCCTCGGCCCCTGCGCACGCGCCGCCGGCTCCCAGCCACGCTCTCCCCAGGTGTCCGCTCGTCCCCCGCCCCCACGCGCAGCACGCGCGGGCTGGACGGGCGCGGAGGGGGCTGTTCTGGTGACTGAGGACGGAACAGCCAGGCTATTCCTAGGAGGGGCCACCCCCATTGGCTGCCCTTCCCCGCCCCGCCCCCCGCGCCGCCCGTTACGTAACCCTCTCCCCTCCCCCTCCCGCCTCCGCTGGGGTTGGGGGCCAAGAAACCAGAGGCCCCGGTCCCTCCCTGGGTGCGGTCCTGCGTGGCCCCGCAACCTTCCCTTCTGCTCAAGGTCCAAGGGTAAACTGAGGCCGCTGTCTGGCGGGGCCCAGCGGAGTGGGTGCCTGCGGGGATGGGGGTGACCGAGCTGGCTAGGATCCTTGGGCTTACGGGGGAGTCCAGACTGTGTGGGAGGCGGTGACCTCCTCCTCTGTAAGGTTCTCTCCCTGGCCAGGGCTTTAGGGGCCCTGGAGGTGCCCTGCCCTTGGAGTCTTCCACAGCTGCTCCCCCCACTCCACTGTGCCTGGGCCACAATGTATCTTGAATTCTAAAGTCAGGCAATGGTACCTAATGGTGACTGGTTCCTCCCCCTACCCTCTGGGTGACCTTGGGTAGACTTCACATCTTAGAGCCTCAGTAATCCCACCTGTAAACTGGGGCTGCTCATGGGCCCTCCTTCTAGTGTTGTAGGGGAGGATGGAGGCATGTCAGCACCTGCTGAGTACTTAGCAAAGTAACTGTAAACTGTCCCAGTCCTCCCCTAATCCCCAAGACCTGGTTCAGTGCAGGACCTGAACCTAGCCTTGGGCTTCTAGGCAGTGCCCCACTGGGCCAGTCAGCTCCCTGTGGACCTTGGCATTTGTCCGGGGAACACATGGTCCATGCCTGCCCTCTGGCCTGGCCCACAGCTGCAGGCAGGACTGGTCCTGGAGGGCGGTGCAGCTCAGGGGGCCTTTTCTGGTACCTTCTAAGGTCAGACTTTGGGACAAGAGAAGTATCTGCCCAGGCCTCCTGTGTGCTGCTCAGATTCAGTGGGAGCCTCAGTCCCTTCATCTGCAAAACGGAGATGATCACACTTCCCTCCTTCGCCTCCCGCCTGGACTGTGGGTCCACGTCATTATGCTCATTTTACCTTCCAGCAGGTGAGAATTGGTGTCCTTTTACAGTTGAGGAAACCAGGAGGTGGAGTAAACTCTTCCAGGTAGGGTGACCCAACTGTCCTGGTTTGCCCTGAACAGAGGGGTTTCCTGGGACACAGCACTTTCATTGGGAAAACTGGGAGTCACCATACCTATAGGACACACACCTCACAGGTTATGTTATCTGAGTCCAAAGTCTGGCAGTCGGTCCAGACTGTATTTCCCTCTATCAATATTTGCTAAATGAATGAATACATCCCTCCCCACAACTGTCCTTTGCTGGGCATCTTGGCTCATATATCTGGACGTAGTTTGGACTCTGCCAAAGTGAGCATGGTCTCTGGGTTCAGCTGCTGAGTTCCTAGAACCCCCTCAGGCCCTCCCTGCTTCAGCTTGGCCTGAGGGATTTCCCATGGGTTTACTCATTGGACTCTTACCCTTTTTCCCACAGGGGTGGGGAGCTACTTACTCCTAATATCAGCTTGTGTTCCTTTGCTTCTTAAAGCTCAGTTTTCTCACATATAAAATGAGGGTGATAGGGCCGCCTGGGTGGCTCAGTCAGTTAAGCTCCCAACTTCAGCTTAGGTCATGATCTAGAAGTTCGTGAGTTCGAGCCCCGCGTTGGGCTCTGTGTTGACAGCTCAGAGCCTGGAGCCTGCTTCGGATTCTGTGTGTGTGTGTCTCTCTCTCTCCTCCTCCCGGGCTCGCGCTCTTTCTCTCTCAAAAATAGATAAGCATTAAAAAATAAAAAACTAAAATGAGGGTGATAAAACCTGCCTTCAGGGTTGCTGCAGGGTTCGGGGGAAATGTAGGTAAAGTTCCTGGCACACAGGAAGCCCTCAATACATAAAGGTTGTTATTGTAGCTTATTAATGTAATTGTAGCCAACTATTCCATCAAGTGCTTCTCTGTGAGGCATGAGGGTCACCATCCTAAATGCTCTCCCTGCGTTCCAGCCCAAAGAAGTAAGTGCCATTTTTTCAGGTGAAAATCTGAGTCTCAGAGAGGTGGTAACTGCCTGAGGTCACGGCAGGAAGGGGCAGGGCCAGCATTCCGCAGGGTTCTGTACTTAGGTAGGACTTAGTTCAAGTGATGGCAGCTGGGAATGGTGTGGGGAAACTAAGGCACGCGGTGGGGAAGGATGGCTGAGGTCCTCAACAGGGCACTGGGCCCCCGTGTCTCTCTCACAGACAAGCTGGTCCTCTCCTTGCCCAAGGTGGCAGGTCAGGTTGTATGAAGAAGCCCTTTGCTCAGGCCAGGCTGTTCCCCACCCCCAGTCGGCCGGCTGCCCGTACCCTCTGCCAGCTACTGTTCCCTGTCGGCCAGCCAAGTTGTGGAGCAGTCCAGGACATTGTGTCCAGAGAGAGGGCCAAGCAGGCCCCCCTACCGGTGGCTGATGACCTCCCGCCCTGCCCCTCTGGGCCTCAGGCCAACCTGGCCTGTCCTCCGCCCTGGCAGAAGCAAGAGGCCAGACCTGTCCTCCCAAAGGCCAGGACAGTGCCTCACCTCCTCCCGCCACCCCGCGAGCCCTGCTTGAGAGGGGTGCCCCCTGTTGCAACCCACGCCCTCTCTCCAAAAAGCAACCCTAAATCCAGAGGGGTGGGCCCTCCAGGGTGTCTATCAGGAGAAGCCAGCTGGGCTCCTGAGAAACCTGTTTTCCTACCATTGGCATTTCTCCTCTGCCTGTCTCCAAATCCGGCTGAGCCAACGCGAGAGGCCCCCTTGGGCAGGGCACTGACTGTGGGGGGGCTCAACCCTGTTTCCACACTTTATGGCTAAGAGAGCTGAGCTGCAGAGAGAGGCCTGGATTCTGGCAAAGCTGCACAACCCAGCTGAGGCTGCGCCATGCGGAGCAGGAAGGGGCTGGAGGGCAGCGACTGGGAGGGGCAGTCTCCGAGGGGCGGGGGCGCACAAGAGACAAGAGGGACCCCTCCAGTCTTAGTTTAACTGCCTTCTGCTCAGAGCCCCCTTCTCTCACTTCCCCCCACCTAGTGTTCCTGCCTTGTCGCCCGTTCTGTTTCCCTGAGGATATTTCTCCACATGGCTTCTGTTTGTTTATCAGGTTTATTGTGGGTCTTGCCCACCAGAACGTGAGCCTTGGTGAGGGCAGGGACTGTGTTGTCCCTGCTGCATCTCCAGTGCCAAGAACACAGGGTTTTGCGCACAGTAGGTCAATATATGTTTGTGGAGCAAGCAATTGAATATTGGCTGTGCCTTTTAGTCACCAGAAGCAAGATCATGAACATATCCATCGCCCCCAAGAGTTTTCTTGTTGCCGTTTTTAATCCCTTTCTCCTGTCTCTTTCCCTCTTCCTCTCCTGTCTCAGGCAACCACTAATCTGCTTTCTGTCACTACATGATTAGGTTCGCATTTTGTAGAATTTTCTACAAATGGATTCAAACAATATGTGGGTTTCTTTTTTTGGATCTTTCACCCATTTTAATAGTTTGAGGTTCATTCACGTTGTTGCATGCATCAGAAGTTCATTTCTTGGGGCGCCTGGACGGCTCAGTCGGTTAAGCGTCCGACCCTTGGTTTTGGCTCAGGTCATGATCTCGTGGTTTTGTGAGTTCGAACCCCGCATTTGTCTCTGCTGGCGTGCGGAGCCTGCTTGGGATTCTCTCTACCTCTCTGCCTGCCCCTTCCCCACTCATGCTATCTCTGTCTCTCTCAAAAATAACGAAAAACTTAACACCAAAAAAAGTTCGTTTCTTTTTATTGTTGTGGAGTATTACGTAGTGTGGTGTACTGGAGTTTGTTCACCATTTACCCCTTAAAGGACATCTGGGTCGGACAAATCCAATCTGGGGCTAACACATCAAGTGGCTGTGAACATTTGTGTACAAGTCTTTGTCCTGACATTCATCCCCTTTTCTTATGGGTAAATACTTAGGAACGGAATGGCTGGATCCCATTGTAGGAGTGTGTTTAACTTCTAAAGAAGCTTCCAAATTATTCTTCAAAGGGGTTGTACCATTTTACATGCCCACCAGCAGTGTATGAAAGTTACTGGTTCCTCCACATCTTCACTAACACTTGCTATCATCTTTTAAGTGTTAGCTGCTTTAGCAGGTGTGTTTATTATGGCTGTAGTTTGCATTTTTGTAATGACCAATGATGCTGAACAGCTTTTCATGTGTTTATTCACCATTCATGTATCTTCTTTGTAAAGTGCCTATTCAGATATTTTGCCCAATTTTTACTAGGGTTTTTTTTTAATTTTTAAATTAAAAAATTTTAATTTAATATAATTTTTTAAAAAGTAATCTCTACACTTGGGGTCCCTGGGTGGCTCAGTCTGTTAAGTGTCAGACTTTGGCTTAGGTCATGATCTCATGTTTTGTGGGTTCAAGCCCCACATTGAGCTCTCTGCTGTCAGTAAGGAGTCTGCTTTGAAACTTTGGTCTCCCTTGCTCTCTGCCCCTCCCCAACTCTCTTTCTCTCTTAAAAATAAACATTTGAAAAAAAATAATAAAGTGATCTCTACACCGAACATGGTCTCAAACTCATGACCCTGAGATCAAGAGTCACATGCTCTTCTGACTGAGCCAGCCAGGAACCCCTTGTTTGTTTTCTTATAATGGGGTTTTTTTTTCTTTTTTTTGAGATATAATTGACTTATAACATTATATTAGTTTCAGGTGTATGACATGATTAGATATTGGTATATATTGCAAAATGATATAATTGAGTTTTGAAAGTTTTTTATGGATTCTGTATAAAACATTTTTGGCATATACATATAATTTGCAAATATTTTCTCCCAGTCTGAGGCTTGTCTTTTTATTCTCTTACTAGTGTCTATGGAAAGTGTTTTGTTTTTTTTTAAATAAAGTCAATTTATCAGTTTTTTCTTTTATGGATCTTTTTTTTTTTTTTGGAGTCATATCTAAGAACTTTGGTCTAACTCGAGATCATGAAAATTTTGTTTTCTTTTAGAGGTCTTTAGTTTTAGTTTTATATTTCTGCCTTTGGGATACCTCTGTGGCCTTTTTCTTTTGAGAGAGAGAGAGTGCAAGCAGGGGAGGGGCAGAGAGAGGGAAACACAAGACTCCGAAGCAGGCTCCAGGCTCCGAGCTGTCAGCACAGAGCCCGACGCGGGACTTGAACCATCAAACCGAAAGATCACGACCTGAGCTGAAGTCAGACGCTTAACCGATTGGGCCACCCAGGCGCCCCTCTCTGTGGCTCCTTGAATGGGCCATCTTCATTTGCTGTGCCCGTGGCTTCACCTATCACCCATCTACTCCTGAGACCTGTCCTCTCCTCGCCTTGCCACCGACTGCCTGGAGCCCCCGGTTCTTAGTCTGGGTGTCATCTTACCAGCCCCCGCTGGAGCCCTTGGCCTGTGTTCTGTGCCGTAGCTCCTCACTCACTAGCTTCTGTCAGCCCTCTGAAGAGCCTTCCTGCTCTGGGTGGTAGCCTTCTCTGGGCACTTGTGGCTCCCTCTGCTTTCTTCTGTCGTGGACCTGACCAAGGTGTTGAAGTCATAATGACCTGGGTCTGTCTTCCACCACCAGACTTATCCACACTTCCTCTAGGAGGCCCACATGCCAGGCCTTTGTGTCCAGGTCAGGGCCTGGCACAAGGGAGGGGCTCTGGGAAGGTTCATCGACTGTGTGAGAGAGCAGGGTCTTACTCTGTCTGTCGCTGGCTACAGATGGGGCAACCTGGGGGTGAGAGACTTCAATCTAACATTTAAGATAAAATCCCAATTCCTCCTCTGGGCCACAGGGCCCATGATGTGGCCCTGAGGACTTCTTTGGCCTGAGCATACCACGCTTGTTCCCACCTTGCCCTTGGAAGTGGTTGACCCCTCTGCTGCTCCCTCTGCTAATTCTCTCGTAGTTCAGATCGTAAGTTGAGAGTCCCCCTCCTTGGGAAAGCCCCTTCTTCCCCTGACCAAGCTAAGGGAGCCACTTGGTAACTAGCTACCATCACTGGTTGCGATTGTCTTAACGGCTCATCCTCGATGTCTGACATTTTCTCATTTGTTTGTGGTTAATAGAACATCATCTTTATTTTTTTTTAATGTTTATTTATTTTTGAGAGAGAGAGAGAGAGAGAGAGAGACACGGAACACACGTGGGGGAGGGGCAGACAGGGAGAGGGAGACACGGGATCCGAAACAGGGTCCGGGCTCCGAGCAGTCAGCACAGAGCCCGATGCTTCGCCCGAACTCACAGACTGCAAGATCATGACCTGAGCCGAAGGCGGACACCTAACCAGCTGAGCTACTCAGGTGCCCCTAGAACATCACCTTTAGAAGAGCAGGGATTTTTTTCTGCTGTTTGCCCTTATTTTCCTCATGCCTGGAACAGTGTCCAGGACTTACGGAGGTTCCATGGTGTACGGTGAATATTACATGTTGAGTAGAGCGAGTCAGGGTCGAGCTAGCCAGAGGACGCAGCTGTTTGGGTGCCTGGGCCAGGTCTCTGCTCCACAGCCCTTCTCTTTACTCAGCCCTGACACCACCCAGCGGCGTTCTTATGTCCTTGTGCCTGCGAGCGGTGTGTGTCTCAGCCAGGAGCCATGCGGTCCTGCCCAGTACTCAGTCTATTCGTCTTCCCTCCCTCCCTGGGAAACATGCTATGGCATGGGGCCCTCCCTCGGGTCTTGGGAGCCACCGAGGCAGGAAGAAGAAGTGTTGACCCAGGGACCAGCCTGAGTGGCCTAAGTGGCCAGGGGCCTCGCTTTGCTATCCTTTGTTGTTGTTGTTAATTTTTTTTGCATTTATTTTTGAGAGAGAGAGACAGAGACAGAGACAGAGCACAAGTGGGGGAGGGGCAGAGAGAGAGGGAGACACAGAATCGGAAGCAGGCTCCAGGCTCCGAGCTGTCAGCACAGAGCCTGACGCAGGGCTTGAACCCACGAACCGTGAGATCATGACCTGAGCCGAAGTCAGTTGCTTAACTGACTGAGCCACCCAGGCGCCCCTTGCTATCCCTTGTTGTACAAGTGGGACAGCCGTCAAGAGGGAAGAGAGGTGTTCAAGGTTAAAAGGAAAGTGAGCAGCTGTGAGGTCTGAGAGCCCACTTCTCTTGCTGGCAGTGAAATTCCCCAAATTAAAAACCAGTGGATCAGTAGGTTGCTGTTGCCCAGAGGCTTGGAGACTTCCTGGCTGGTCCCAGCCTGTCTTAGGCCCTGCCCAGGCAGGACTTGGCCAAACTGGCCAGGCCCGGGGGCGGGGGGAGGGAGCGGGGGAGGGGGGGAGTGTGCCCCTCTGCCCCTGACTCACTCGGGGAGGTGGCAGTCGCGAGGACCAGACAGTGGCATCCCCTTGGCCTATGGGCGGGCACTGACTCAGGCAGGCAGTGACCAACAGAGCAGAGTTCTCCTGCCGCCATGACTCACACCCACCCGCCCATCTGTTCTCCAGAGAGAAACTCCCAGGAGGTTTCGGGATGCAGGTCAAAGGCCCGTCGCAGCCCAAGGCTGAAGGCTGGGTCCCCGGAGAGGATGAGGGGCAGTCAGCGTACTTTGTAGTATGGGGGAGAGGGACATCGCCAGGAGACAAGCAGCTTCCCACCTTGGCAGAGGGCAGAGCAGGGGCCGGCCTAGCCTCTGCTCCAAGGATGGAGTTTCCTTTTGTGCCCGAGCTGCCGGGTCCTGCTGCTGGCGGGGTTGGGTTCTGGCCTGTTTGCTGATGCAAAGAAGCCTCCGGGACTGGGCTGGCTGGCTGTGTTCGAGGATGGACAGTAATGGCCCCGATGGAGAAAGTGACACTTGCCATTTAGTCTGGGCCAGCCACTGTGCTTAGCATTTTCCACTCATTATTTCATTTAATTTTCACGGGTAGTATGATTATTATCCCCATTTTAGAAGTGAGGGAACTGAGGAGCCAGAGGAGGTGAAATGGTTTGGCTGGAGGTCCACCAGCGAGCGAGAAGCGCGGGCGGGAGTAGAACTTGCGTCTTCTAAAAGGGAGTAGAGGTGACTCTGCCCAGATGGTTCCCTGGGGAGGGGCCTGGCCTTGCTTTTCTCCTTCCTGGCTAACTTGTGCTTTCTTCGCCTCCTGATCCCTCAGCTCTCACCCACCCTGGGCTCACCTGTCCTGTAACTGTCTCACCTGTGCTCCCGGGGTGGACAGTGTGTGTTCACGGAAGGTTTGTCACGTGAATAAATGTGCCTTCTTTCCGAGGAGCTGAGTGTACCAGAATGAATGCTTTTTCTTTCTCTGTGGTAGGGCAGGGACCCCAGGCAGCCCTTTCCCCGCACTCCACCCCTCAAGAGCCAGTGAGCATTTAGTGAATAAATGAAGGCATGAATGTATGAAGAAATCCTTTCTTTGCCCGTGCCGTGGAGAATTTGGGGGGTTGTGTGAATCTGGAATTACCATTCTCTCGACCCAGAAGGCGGTCTCAGCACTGAGCCGGGGCTCCCTCAGGCAGGTCAGCTCTGGCACATGCGCAGGGAATGGAAATGGGGACCACGGGTACCTGCTATGGCAAGACCTGTGCTAGATGCTTTTTATCAGCATAAATAGAAATGAGTGTGCAAGGGGCCCCGGGGCCCCCAGGTAGATGGGTAGCCTGTACACAGGGTCAGAGGGAGAGGCTGGGCTTCTCCCAGCAGGAAAGTGGGACCCCTGGGAGTGGACTTCCGGCTGGCAAAGGCCTGGGCATCCTGAGCAGGGGCCTCCCTCTGCCTGACAGGCTCTGTGGAAAAGTGGCCCGTGAAGGGGCCAGACAGCAAGAGCTCCTGGGACCCCGTGTAGAGATTCGGGGTCTGGCCCGAGAGCTTCTAGGCCTAGTTCACACACTCAGGGAGGGATCAGTGCTGGCCAGTTTGGGAAGCAGGGCACCGGAGGAGACACCCATCCCACTGATGCCCCAGAACTGCCCGCCCCCGTCCCAGCCTTGAAGTGGCAAGGTCCACCCTCCTGTCCCCTCTACCAGTGTTACACTTCTATAGCAGTTCTCACGACTCTACGTGAAAATGTTACACACTATTCCAGCTTCCCATTGTACTAGTCTCGTGAATTGCGCAGGTAATCCACCTCGGAGCCCTGTTTTCAGTTGTACTGTGGAGGTAACACCTCTATCCCCAGGTTGCTATGAGGGTCAAAGATTCATTGAATACCTGGATGCCCTCTTCAACTTGGGGGCCACGGCCGGCCAGGGAGGTACCCAAAGGAAGTGGTTTCCCCGGTGATGCACGGCATTATATAGGCCGGCCCTGCGGCGGGGAGGTGGCTGAGTTCTTCCCCAGCCCCAGGCTCTGGAACTGCCCAGCCAAGAGAAGGGCCAGAATCCAAGAACCAGGTTTTTGGACAGAACCAGACTTAGGTGGCTCTTCTCATCCTTACCCACCTCTAAGGGTCTAGCGGTCTGAGGTCGGCAAATACTAGATCTAGAGCAGGCTGGAGGCCGATCCCTCCTTCGGCCTCCGAGGAATAGGCCATTCCTAAAAAAGCCACGAAGTTATCCTGTTCTCAGGGCTCTGTTGCCAGTACTGGCTCCGCAACCTATCAGCAGAGGGAGCCTGGGCAGTTCCCAACCTCGGGGAGCCTACTTCCAGTGGAAAAGAACCCTTGGAAGTGGGGACTCCACATCCTGGGTTGATGGGACAGGTGGTCAAAAGGGGCCTGTGGCACGTGGGCCCTCCTAAGGGGTCAGGTCAGGAGGACCAACGGTCTCTTGAAGCCAACGGAGGCTGGGTTGCTCCCACGTTCTCCATCCTAAGAGGGGCCCCCAAATAAAACAAGCCAGGAGCAAGCAGAAGGCTATTATATATCATGCTTTTAATACAAACTTAAAAAAATCTGGAACAATATAAACTGTACAGATTTGATCAATCTTTTTGTTTTGTTTTTAAACTAAATCTCTAAACACACCAATGTCCCATTCCAAAATATTGCACAACATTCTGAATACAAAACGCTTGATTGTATTCCTCCTTCACTAAAGAAAACAAGTTCATTACCCTGCTCCCCCAAGCTCCTCTCCACGTTGCCTCAATGCCCTCCTTCCCATCCCTAGGGGTCAAACTAGAGAATCTATAGCTCACTGCATCGAGAAAAATACATCATTCTGGACTAAGAGTTTACATTCTTTACAAGACGATCCACCTTTTGATTTATTCCTGGGAAAGAGGGACAGACAGAGAGAGGATGGGGAAAGGGGAGAAATAGGTTTAATTCTCCTCTTTTTTTATTTTAAAGTTTGTTTTTCCTGAAAAAATATCGTTTCTCTCCTCTTAAGAAAAAATCTTGAAAAGAAAAAAATTACGTTTTTTACGTTAGAAATATACATATATTAGATATACCTCTTACATTTTACAAATGTAGCAAATTATTCAATACAAACGGACACCAAAAAATGTAAAAAATAAAAAAAAAGTTTTCCTACGAAACCAGGTAAATTAGTGCAGAGTTTTGTTTTTGTTTCCTTAAAAAAAATAAAATTGAAGCAAAAATGCCTAGATTTGAGACGAGACAGACTGAACCGGGCCCAAGAGTCCAGCACTGGAGCCATGCTCCTGAACAAACATTTTTCTTCGTATTTCAAAAGACACTAAGGGGTCGGTCTCCCCCTCTCCCTAGATGTGGTGAGAAACAAGCTGACTGGGGGGTGGTAGGTACCTGTGCACGTGAGTGAGGGAAAGGGGGCTGGAAGAGGGCATAAATAAGGCAGCATCCAACCTTTCCCAGAGAGCAGCGATCTGCCTGGGCCTGTCACTTGCGCGGGAGCTGAGGGTGGAGGAGGGAGAGAGGGTGGCCCGGATGGGGCTGGCCCCTGAGAAGCATAGGGGACAGAGGATACCGGGCTGAGGAGCCAGGGCATTGCCCCGCTGGGGGAGGTAGAGCTGGTGCCCACTGCAAGGAGGGGAGGCTGGCAGTGTCTGTCTGGGCCGGACCCACTGCCACAGCGGTTGCCCACTTGGGGGGTCACTGAGGAGGTGGGGGTGGGGTGGGGTGCCAAGGGCTTTGGTACTTTTTGGTGACGGGGGCCCTGCCGCCATGTGGCCCACCAGCCAAAGCATCAGCGCATGAAAGCTGGTTCACTAGGGTTGGGTGGGAGAAACATCTCCTCTTCTGGCAGAGGCAGGAGCTGGTGCTCTCTTATAATCCACACACACCGCCTGCCATAGTCAAATGCCTGTCCAACCTGGCCTGCCCGGGAAACCACTCCTCACGGCATCAAGGCCAAATGGGACCGGGTCAGCCAGTAAGAGGGGATGCCAAGAGGTACCAAGAAGTTCTCATGCAGGCAGGGGCAGAAACATACTAAAATAACATCTACAACCAAAAGACTAATTAGTCTCAATTGAAGGCTCAGGACTGCCCACTGTAGGCACTGACCCAAACTCCCACCCCCCCTCCAGGGTGCTCAGGTGAGCGGCTCCCACCCTGGGTTAAGGTCACCAAATAGGAGGATCTGAGTCCAGGGACTTCTCTTAGGCATCAGGGGCTGGTATTCCCTCAGCCCCTCACAGCTAACCCTTTTTTTTCTTTCTTTTCTTTTTTTTTCTTTTTTCTTTTTTTTTTTTTTGGTCAAAAACAAAAGTGCAGATCCCTCCGCAGTCTGGAAACCAGTTCCTTCTGCAGTATTTTCCCCTGGGAGTGTCTTAGGCTCAGCCGCAGTCTCACCCCACCACATGACCCACCCTACAAAAGGACTGACCACCCGCCCGGCCCATTCCCCAACCTCCTACATAAATAAGCACTTGCTGCAACCTGGAATCATGTCGGGGGGGGGGGGGGGGGGGGGGGGTTATACAAAGGGTGAGGGACAAATAAAAAAAACCCCCAACCCTGGACCCGGGCGGGGGGCCCACCCCCACCCCCCCCCCCCCCCCCCCCCCCCATTACCCACAACCTCAGGCCCCAGGAACAAGGGGCTGCATGAAGAGCCACATGTGTCAACGGATGGGTCTCCAGGGCCACGATGATAGTCCGAGCCAGATGGGGATGGTGGCGTGGGAACACGGGACAGAGATGAAAGCAGTTCCACCAGACAGAGTGCTACCTGGAGTCACAGACATCAGCTCTAGTGGGAGGGTGTCAAGTCGCCAGTCAGCAGCTCCCCGTGTCTCAGGCCTGAGAGGCAGGGGGGCTGGGTGCTGGGGTCAGACCTATTTGGGTGGCAGGGCCCAAGAAGGCCCTCTGAGGTTGGATGGCTTTGAGTAAAAGGATAGCTGGGTGACAGAGGCAGTGACACAAGGCAGCCTCTCCCTGCTCTGGGCAGGGTCAGGCCCCAGCTGCGCCTCTTCCGGCTCTTCCTTCCCTGTGAGAGAGGACACTCGATCCTCAACAGTGTGAGGGAGGGAGGGAGGGAGGGAACAGGGAGCAGCAATTCACATCTGGACCATTCTTAGCACAGGAAGCCACTAATTAAAGATGTTATATAGAAAACTACATGTAAAAAAAAAAAAAAAAAAAAAAAAAAAAAAAGAAAAAATATAAAACCCAAACCAATCAAATAAATCAGAGGCAGGCAGGAAAGCAGCAGGGAGTTGAGTTAAACAGATTCGGTGCTTCAGGAGCCCCCTCCCACTCCATGCCTGGACCGGATCTTTTTTCTAGAAGCCAGAGTGCGAAGACTGGAAATCTTTTTGTGTATTTTTCTTTTCCTCTTTTTTTGGCCTTTCTTTTCCTTTCTCTTTTCTGTGGTCTTGGGCGCTCCTGGCCCCATGGCGGGTGGGCGGTCAGTTGGCCAGCACAACCGGCTGGAAGGGCTGGCTGGGGTACTGCATGGTGCTCAGGTTGTAGCTGAGGCCTTCCACGAAGGGGGTCTTCTCCAGGAAGAGGCTGTTGGTGCCGCCTCCAAATACCTGGGCCACGTCGAAGCCGCTGCTGTTGCACGTGCCGGCCCCACTGCCCCCGCCATCGGCCCCGTCAAAGAAGAGGCTGGGAGAGCCCCCGTTGTACACGAACTCCTTGGCATTGGGGGAGAGCTGGGACTGAGGGGCCGGGTTGGCCGCAATGAAGTTCAGCGAGTGCAGAGACAAAGAGAGGCTCTTGTGCTTCAGCAGGTTGTTGGTGGGAGAGCGGGCCATGCGGGGCTGCTGCTGGGGAGGCTGCTGGCCACTTGCCCCGCCGCTGGCCATGCCCCCGCCGTTTGCTGCCGCACCCCCCTTCTTCATCTTGGTGGAGCCAAACTTGGTGGCAGCGAAGGAGGCAGTGGTGAAGGTGATGGGCTGGGCGGAGCGGGGGATGAAAGTGGGGCTGGGTGACTGGCCGAAGGATGGTGACGGGGAGTTGGAAAGGGAGCTGTCCTGGCTGCCGATGGGCACGAAGACCTGGGCATCAGGGTTGAAACTGCTCTTGAACTCCTTGTCCAGCTCTGGTGCAACACAGCCCTCGCTGTCATCCAGGTACAGCACTTTCACTGCCCCCTTCTCACCGATCTGGTAGGACACCTCGAAAGGGTCGATCCAGACGCTCAGCTCTTCAGGCACATTGGCCCGCACATCCTCCACTGCCAGGCCGCTCCGCTTGGCGGCCAGCTCCACCACGGGGTCCACGATCTCCCCGATGTGAACACAGCGGAAGCCAGAGCCCTTCAGTGGCTTGTCAGGGTACCAGTGGCCTTCATATTTCTTTTTCAAGAGCCGCTCAAGCTCCTCCCCAAATAGGTCTGCCCGGCGCCGGGGCAGCTTATTATACAAGTAGGAGATGATAAAGTTCAGGGCCACTTTGATCTCCAGCTGCATGGTCCTTGCTCTCCTAGGTGGCGAGTCAGCTCACGGCAAGAGTGCAAACCAAGGGCAGTGGCAGGTGACGTAAGATAGGCAGCCTTGGGCTCCAGAGAGCTCTGAGAAATGAGAACAAAGGGCATCATGAGTAGATTATGCAGAAAGCCCAGAGGGTAGGGGGTTCAATGGCAAAAGGCACAAAAGCACCAGCTTCGGGCCACATATACTCAGGGTCCCATTTTCTGCTCCACCAGTGACCAGCTTGATTGTGTGACTGAGAGCGAGCCACTTTTTTTCTCAGCCTTAGTTTCATCGGTAACATAAGGTCATCATGGAGATGAAGTTAGCTCAAAGATGTCAACTGTCTTATGCCGAACCTGGTAGCTAGTAAAGACTTGATAAAATGAGCTACTGTTTTTCAAGTAATTCTAAAGAAATTCTAAAGGAATTCAAGTAATTTTAAAGGAGTGCTGTGGCTTCCACTATTTTGAGAAGCTGGGTCACACTATACAACTGCTATTTAAAAAAAAAAAAAAAGGAGCCCCTAATTCAGCTGGAGAAAAGAAGGCTCTTGCTAATGTTTCTCTGTAACATCTTGGTGAAGTCGTGCTCCCAAACTGTCACAGGCCAAGATATAAGTGTAAAAATCCTTAGTTTTTCTCCTTAAATGGAAAGGGATACAGATCACTGAACAGGAAGCAGCACTGCCAACTTTTCAGTGGGGGCTTGGACTCCAGTCACATCCAATTTGTCATCCTGGGCTCCCTGAGTATGTACGCTTTCTGGCTCACTCTGGGTTTGCAGAACTGATGTAAGAACGCCACAGCGAAACCAAAGGGTGCATTTCCGTGTAGGCCGTCTCCAAGAATGGAGACGAGAACATGATCCCTAGGAAGAAGTCAAGACCTGCATTAACCAGAGGTGTGGACCAACAAGGGAACGCTGACGAGGGGGCCGTCCCAGGGAAGCAGAGGAAATGAGAGGGAAGCAAAGCCCTGTAGGCCAAAAAATCCTTAAGAACAGCACTGGTGTGGCCTGAGGGAATCTCTACACTTCTGGCTGGAGTGCAGGTGACGAGGGCAGCAAAGAGAAGAAATTTTCCATCACCCTGCAGTCTCCAGCTGGGGACCCATCATCACTCAGTCTCCTGGGGACTGTCTGACCACCTGTCCTTGGCATCGGATTGGATTTATCAAGTGTTTGGAGATCCCCGGAGAGGAGATAGCCCAAGATAAACACTCAGATTGTTATTTTGGGATTCTCTCACAGCCAGCTCCCACAGAGGTCAAAAAGGTTTATTTCTGAGGTCTGGGCCAGCCTCGTGTCTCAGGAAGATGATCTGTAAAGTCCCGAGAGCCAGTGATCCTAGTCCCACTTTCTCCACAATGGCAGCTCCAGGCTCATGCCGTGAGAAGACTGAAAAGGACCACCTTCGAGGTTCAGCAGGGCCAGAACATGTTTCTAGCCAAGCCTCTGGGTGAGAATGTGCTGCTGAGCTCAGCACAGAGACAAGACTAATCCATGATCCATCAAGGGCATTTTTGCCCTGTGATAGATGTGGGGCTAGATTTTGATTAAAATCCCTTCTGGTGGTGACTGGTGGCTCAGCTGATTAAGTGTCTCACTCTTGATCTCAGCTCAGGTCTTGATATCAGGGTCATGAGTTTGAGCCCCACTTTGGGCTCCATGTGCAGCTTGGAGCCTACTTAAAATAGTAAGTAAATAGGGGCGCCTGCATGGCTCAGCAGAGTGTTCAACTTCGGCTCATTTCATGATCTCACGGTTCGTGAGTTTGAGCCCCGCGTCAGGTTCACTGCTGTCAGTGCGAGCCTGCTTCAGATCCTCTGTCCCCTTCTCTCTCTGCCCCTCCCCCACTCATGCTCTCTCTCTCTCAATAATAAACATTTAAAAAAATTAAAAGAGTCGCTCTTAAAAATTTTTTTTAAGTAAATAAATAAATATAAATCCCTTCTGGGTCCAGCAGAGAATAATCAGTTGCTAATTCTTCATTTGAGGATCCTAAGTTTTCTGAACACCTGCCCCGGCTTACTTCCTTGTAATTCTCAGGACTGGGGCCATGGCTCCTAGGGGTATTGTTAGGACTGGATCCTCAGGCAAAAGCTCTCTGGGGTGAGTATCAGAGAAGCAGCACTGGATCAATCTGGAGCATCACATAACACTGGCTACGAGTCTATCCCACCCTCATTTCAGGTCTGAGCAGAGGGTCACATGCCAAGTCAACAGAGTCCTTCTAGGTTAAAAGAGGGAAAAAAAATGGTAACAGTAGAGGGTTTTCTGTTGATAAGGATTGCGTTCATCACCAGATGCAAGGCTAGCCCCCAGGAATGGAAGTCTATAAGGGCCATAGCAGCCACCAGAGGTGTCGTACATGGAGGAGATTACAAAGGTGTGAAGAAAGTTGGCACTAGTTCCCAAGAATAGGCCTGGAGTTAAAGACAATGTTTTCAAAGTGTTTTTAAAAATAAAACAGACTTAAATATGACGTGACTCTTCTCCCAAAGCACCACATGGCCTCTTGGTATAGCAGACCAAGGGGCCTCCTACACCTCTCTGGCCTCCTCAAACTTTACTGCATATGTAACTTCCAAGTTAACTTCCCCTTAAAAGTTCATCTTCACAATGGGACCATTTTGTTTTACTTTTAAAAATATTTTTATTTATGTATTAAGTTTATTTATTTATTTATTTTGAGAGAGAGAGAGAGAGAGAGAGAGAGAGAGAGAGAGAGAGAGCACGAGCAGGAGAGGGGCAGAAAAAGGGGACAGAGAGAGAATCCCTTTGCTGACAGCGCAGAGCCTGACGTGGGGCTTCAACTCATGAACCATGAGATCATGACCTAAGCCAAAATCAAGAGTCGACACTTAACTGACTGAGCCACCCAGGCACCCCAAATGGGAGCATTAAAAAATTTTTTGGGGGGTGCTTGGGTGGCTCAGTCAGTTAACTGTCCAATTTCGGCTCAGGTCATGATCTCACCACTTGTGGGTTCAAGCCCCATGTCGGACTCTGTGCTGACAGCTCGGAGCCTGGAGCCTGCTTCAGATTGTGTGTCTCTCTCTCCTTCTTTCTCTCTGCCCCTCCCCTGCTAGTGCTCTCTCTCTCTCTCTCTCTCTCTCTCTCAAAAATAAACTAAAAAAAAAAAAGGGGGGGTGTGCGCCTGGGTGGTTCAGTCGGTTAAGCGTCCAACTTTAGCTCAGGTCATGATCTCACAGCCTGTGAGTTTGAGTCCCGCGTTGGGCTCTGTGCTGACAGCTCAGAGCCTGGAGCCTGCTTTGGATTCTGTGACTCCTTCTAGCTCTGCCCCTCTGCCTCTCATGCTCTGTCTCTCAAAAATAAGTAAACATTAAAAAAAACCAATTTTATTGTTTATTTATTTTGGGGGGAGAGAGAGACAGCATGAGCATGTGCTGACAGCTCCTGACGTGGGGCTCAAACTCAGGAACCGCGAAATCATGACCTGAGCTGAAGTCAGACGCTTAACCGACTGAGCCACCCAGGTGCCCCAAAATGGGAGCATTTTAAATGCAGGCCAAAGTCATTGGGAAATAAGCCTCCCACCCCAAAATACAATAGAACCACTGTCATCAGCCCTGCCTAGCTAACCATTTTCTGCAGCATAAGCAACTAAAGCTGCACACCAATTTATACCTCAGTGATGCTGCTACACAAATAAGGAAGTACATAATGCCGTCTTTGCCTCTTTAATTGGAGAACAGGCCAGGCCAGATGGCTGTGGGGTGGAACCTTTCAAAAATGCTGGACAACCAGAATGAGATTTTCTGCTCTATCAGCTCAGGCTCTAATTTTGACTTCAAGAAGCTTATGGAACACAGGATTAAAGCACTGATGCTGTCTTGTCTTTAAAGATAAGAATGACCAACCAGATGAGTTTGTTCATTTTTTTTTTTTTTAAGGCTCTGGGCAAATTTTAGAGCTTATATATAAAATATTCATAAAAATGTGGTAAGATTAGAAAGCTTGGCAATAACTACTCTTCGACACAAGGAACAAGTAGATTTAGGAGGCAAGGAAGGACTTGAAGATCTCCTCCAACCCTCACTCACGTGCAAAAGGACAGAAAGGTGGCAAAAAGTAAAAGTAAAAACAAACCCAAGCAAACACCCCCCCCCAAATCCAATGCTAAGTATTTAACAATAGCAAAATCTATCTTTTGTTAATATATTAGAAAGTTGAAAACGTGAGAGTAAATTCTGTCCAAATTCAGTTAGAATCTTATTCTCCTTCACTTTTTATTTCCAACAGCAAAATTAATCTCTGGTTCAGATCCCTTGTGCTGACTTGTGTTTTAAAGAGTGCTTAAGGACAAAAATGAAGTAAGAAAGGCGGCTGCTGCAGTCAGTGATGTGGTAATGGTGATTCCAGAAAGAACTTACGACAAATATGCTATGGAGGATTTTTATGAAGAAAAGCAGCTACGTTTAAAGAGGAAAAGGAGGGATAATGGTGACAGAAATCCTCAGGTCCCTAAACCACGAGAACCTATAAAAATATCCAGGCACCTTGGGCACCTGGGTGGCTCAGTCTGTTAAATGTCCAACTTGGGCTCAGGTCATGATCTCAGGCTTCTTGGGTTAGAGCCTCGAGTTGGGCTCTGCTCTGACAGCTCAGAGCCCGGAGCCTGCTTCAGATTCTGTGTCTCCCTCTCTCTCTCTGCCCCTCCCCGGCTTGTACTCTCTCTCTCTGTCTCTCAAAAATCAATAAACATTAAAAAAAAAAAAAAAAAAAATCCAGGCACCTCAAGCCCTAACATCGGAATAGTCCTACAACTGAAGCGCTATCAGATTCAAAAGAGTCTGAAAAGAGTCTGGAGAGAGGAGTCAGGGAGAAGGGGCCCTCAGTTTTGACAAGGCCAGCAGGTGCCACAAACCGGATGCCCAGGAGAGCCGGCTCAGTGGGACTGCCCGGCCCCACCCCGCAATGACAGGACCGGCGGGTATGGTTGAAGGGCTTCCAGGACTTGGGCTGACTGACCGCAACACCCCAGCCAGAGTCTCCACCATGTCCCTCAAACATGGACTGTGCAAGCCCAACTCTTCAGACTAAGAAGGCCCTTTCTGGGGCACTCCATAACTCCGAAGCCAGGAAGATTTCACTGTAACTCCAACGTAGGCCGGCAGCGAAGGCGCGCTCTGTACCCTGGGAATTGTAGTCCTCAGAAACCTCATACTCACGTTGGAGCAAGTGACCTACTTTCTGTGTACACTACACTTCCCTGCGTGCTTTGCAAAGGTTCAGCCAGCTAATCACGCATGCCCGGTAAGGGGAGCTGGCCGAGGTCCCGAGAACCAAGGAAAAGTTTCCGATGCACATGCGCGCTGTGGCGGACCCCCCCCCCCACCCCGCCCACCGCCTAATACATTTTATATAAATTCTACCCATAAGGCCTACTCCTCGTATTGTACCACCCCACTGAATTCGCGTCTTGGCCTCAAGTAAGGCTGAATTCTCCCCACCCCTTCCTCTTTTTCTTCACTGCCTCTCATGACTGTTGAATTAAAGATCTCCTAGTGAGTTTTTTTCTGGGTGAAGGCGGTGGGTGGGACAGATAAAGGTCACCCCTCCCGGGGCCGGCGGCCCGGCCCCCCCCCGCGCCTCACCCAACACTGCCACTTAATCTGTATTCCTTGGGCTGGGTGGTCTCCTTCTGGAGTTGCTGTAGGGACAGTGAATTCAAAAAGAAAAAAAAAAGCCTTTTCACTTAATGCCCAGCGGGCTCAGCTCCAGGACCTCCAGAGCCAGGGAAGGCAGGAACTAAACCCAGTTCTCCCGTCCTCTCAGCCAAAGAAATTCCCAGTTAAGCTGCGGGGAGGAGCCGGGCCGACAATCAAAAGGCCCCAAGCCAGCAGGGCCCAAGCCTCACCCCTCTTTTAATCCAACTCAGAGTAACTAGACCCAGCTAGGGAAATGGGAAAAGGTTCCTGGGCAGGAAAGGAAAAACCGTACATCTGACACTTGAACAACATATTCTAATACTTGAAATTGTTTGTGAGTCCCCTCCCATTGCAAGGCCTGCTCTATGACCAGACTTACCAGATCCTCGGCAAAGCTCCCCAACAGTGTTAAACCTCCCTAATCCTCCCTCCCACACAAGCTTCTTTCTCCCACTGCTTAAGAGGGGGATGGGGCAGGCGCCCAAGAAAGAAATAGCAGTGCTTTTCTGCTGGAAAATCAAAGATGAGGGACTCACTCCCAGGGTAGGGTGGACAGGAAGGAGAAAAAGAAAGGTTAAGATACTGAGCAGGCACCCAAGAACCCCTTCGCTGGTCCAACCTGAAGCCTACTTTGTAGGGTTCTGGTTCTTCTGCGGGGTGGGAAAAGCCCTGCCAGCTGCCCCTCCTCCCCCCACCTCTCTGTTCAAGGGCACAGTCCATCCTCTGGACACGAGGGGAAGGAGCTTAAAAGTAGGGCTCTTCCTCCCAGGTTCCTCACCAGGATCAATCAGAATCCACTCACTTGGTATTGCTGTAAAGGTACTTACCCCCTCCCTGCACAGTTTTCCCTTAAAACACTAAAGAGGATAAAGAGCTCAGGCCAAAATGGTGAATTCTGGTTCAGCGGCCAGGAGAGTCACCACTGACCGGTCCAAAAGGGGATGTCCACCTTCCACCTCTCGGCTCCACAGGCCCAGAAATAAACCCTATTAATTATGACCACCCCCTTCCCCACACACGGGACAAGAAGCAGAAAAACAAGGCCTGGGTCCCCTTCTTTCCTGATTCATTTAATGGTGGCGGAAGTTGTTTGGGGGGGGGGGGGAGATCAAGGAAAAATCTACCGCGTCTCTACGATATGAAGAACTGAGGGAGGCGGAGAGGGGAGGAAATGCACCCCACCCAGGAGGGGGCCACACTCCGAACCTAGAGAACCTAGAGAGGAGCACCGGGGGAAACGGGGCGGGGGGGGGGGGGAGGTGGTTCTACAGGGGAGGTGGAAGGAGAAAGGAAAATGTTGGCCAGTCGTCAGGGTGGGGGCGCGACAGCAACGTGCAGCGTCCAGCAAAGCGAAGAGCGGAGTGGGACCGAGGTGAAGGAAGGCGTCTCGAGGGTTCCCCCGCCCGCACGCCCCCCACGCACTCACTCGGGTCTCCGCGGCGGCGGGGCGGTTCAGGGTGGATTCTCCCTTCCAGGGTAGTCCGGGGCGCGGTACGGTGGTCGTTCTTTCTTCCTTCCCGGGCGCCGCCGGGCCGGAGGCTGATGGGTCTTTTTCTTCGTTGAAGGTTGGGAGCAAGGAAGGGAGTTTGGGGCTATGATTCGCAATAATAATTCTTTCAGCTTTTTGGAGGTCAGGCTCGGCCAAGGGGGGAAGGAAGGCGGGCGGGCCGGCCGGCGGCGACGGCGCGGGGATGTCGGACCGAAGGGCGGCTCGTGTCGCAGGGCGGAGGACGGTCCGGGCTCTGGCCAGCGGGCGGTCCTGCCCTTCTGGCCCCGCGTCGCCCGAGCCACTCGCTTCTCTCCGGCAACGACCCGCACCTTCCCGCGCCCCGGCCCGAAGTGAGCAAAGTCAATGAAAAGTTTCACCCTTAGCAACCCTGCGCATGGATCCGGCTTCCCCACCCCTGCGTGATGCGTCCCTCCGCCCTGCAGGGGCGGGGCCGGGCGCCGAGCCGGGACTACTTCTCAGCACGCCGGGAGGCCTAACCCCTCGCGCAGCGCGGTCCGAAGCTCCGTGTGCCACCCGGGGGTCCTCCGCGACCCCCTTTCGCCCGCCGTCCCGTGGCCGGCCTCTTCTCACTCAGATCCCAGCCCAGACGCCAGCAAAGCTGCCTTTGGCCGGCCTGTAACGCTGTCCGCTTCCCCACCCCATCACAGCGCCGTGCCACAGTTATTTTCTTCATGCCCCAGATCACTTTGAAAGTGTGCTTATTGGGTACAGTGTTTCTCCCCAGGTAGACAGCGAGCTCCGGGAGGGCAGGGGCCTGAACTGGAACCAAGTTGTTCACTTCAGACGTGTTGGATGAATGGATGTCGCGGGGAGGGGTAACTCTCTCCCCCCAACTTCCGTGGCTTGGGCCCTACACCTGCCCAGGCGCTGACGGTCGCCCGACCCGTTACTCCAGAGCACCTTGACGAGTCCCTCCGGGTCTGGGCGTCTAACCGTCCGACCACCCCCCACGGCTCTCGCACCGTCCCAGTTACTGTCCTTTGACGGGACTGCGCGAGCTTTAGAAACGTTTTGCTCCTACATTCGGGCTGGCTTGAGTCTTCCCAGCGCCTCGGGCCTCGTCGGGGGATGCTAATGTCGAAGGGAGGGCGAAGGGGAAACCGGGGCCAAGGCACACTGAGCAGGAGGCAGGGGAGGCGAGGGAGCCTAGCGCCACGTTAACCTTCCACTTGCCGCCTCTGGCCCCCAATTACCTCGCGACCGGAGAAGGCCAACACCGGCTCCGCGCAGGCGCGCGAGCACGTCCCCGGCCCGCCCCGGGCGGGGCTCGGCCCTTGTGGGGATCCTCCCGTTTGCTTTCTCCCGGCCGGTGACCCTTGTACTGGGCACTAGAGAGAGCCACATTTCTTCTATTAAGAGCTCCCGCCGGCGGGGCTTGGAGCCTGCCCATGTTAGGGGTGCCGGGGTCCCCAACTCGACGGTCCCTTAGGCTGCAAGACCTAGCTGGGCTTCCTGGCCCTGGATGGGGTGCGCCAGGCCCGCGCGCTCGGCTACTTTGTGACTGCGGGGCGTGGAGTTGGGGGTAGGGAGGCTGTGCCCAGGTGAGGTCACAGGCGGACTGGACTGCCAGGTGGCGAGATCCGGGGCCTCTGGAAGCTTGCGCGTTGTCGTCTCCCCAATCGCCCATTCCCCAATTTTCTCCCCTCCCCCCAACCTTTATTCTCATTCGAGACGGTTCCAGCCCAACGGCAGTCACCGAACCCACGTGGGGTGGCGGAATCCAAAAGTTTCCAGCTACGAACAGTTTGCATTTGTTTGTTCCTTGATCACTTTTTTTTGGCAAGGGCAGAGACCAAGGTAGCGTGGGGGGGTTAAAACCGCTTTCCTTGACTGCAGCAGGAAGACGCCGGACTGGAGGGCAAACTCCAAGGGGACAGGGAGGCGGGAGGGAGCCTGAGCCCGAAATCGCCCCTCCTCCCCCTCCCCCAGCGCTTCAGCCCCTGGGGCACCTCCAGGGACTACTTGCCTCGTGCGTCAGCGAGTGGCAGAGCGTCACATATACGCCCCCCTCCGTTTTGCCCTACTCCACTCCTCCCCTTCTTTTTCCTCCCTCTCCACCTCCCTCCCTCCCCATCTCTTCCCACTCCTCCCTCGCTCTCCCCTAGCGTGTTCCACGCGAGCAGAGGGACCCGGCGGACCCACAGGGCTCCAGAGCACCGAAGAGCTAAAAATATAACGGGTGTGCTAGCAACAGCCTTCCGATTGGTCGGGGAGCAGGGAGAGGCGGTATCTGATTGGGTTTCCTTTCCAACAGCTAGGATTAAGAATGCGGGCCAAGAACGGAGGCGCTCGGCCCAAGGGGACAGTGTGCGTTTGCGCAGTGAGGCATTGCAAGGGATGCTGGTATTTGAAGTTATTCATTAGAGGCAACCTTGGAAATAGGTGGGTTTGAATCCCAGTTCTGTCTGTCCAGCAACCTTGTTAAACTTGATTTAATGGCAGCAAGTCTGTTTACATCATCAAACCTGCTTTCTTGTTCTTAAAATGGGGATCGTGTGGAGATTAAATATGATACAGTGTATAAAGCTTGGCTCAAATAGTTGGTATACTTAATTTAGAGGTAACTGTTCAGGGGGGACCTAGGTGGCTCAGTGAGTTAAGCCTCTGACTTTGGCTCAGGTCATGATCTCACATTTGTGAGTTGGAGCCCTGCGTTGGTCTCTGTGCTGACGGTTCAGAGCCTGCAGCCTGCTTCGGATTCTGTGTCTCCTTCTCTTTCTGTCCCTCTCCTGCTCACGCTCTGTGTCTCTCTCTCTCTCAAAAATAAATAAACATTAAAGGTAACTGTTCAGGCCAAACTGCATCCTACATATCCTGTTCACAGTTAGATGTGCATTCCCCAACAAGAAACCCTACTATACAGAATGAAGAGAAAAAAAGGTTAGGGTGAGCCGAAATGAACAGTCCTAGGGAATCTCAGAAAGGAGAGATGGAGTCCATATTAGCAGATTAAAGGTAGACGTCTCCTAACATTTAAGTGCAGGCTGAGGAAGGGCACAGTGAATCCCTGGACAGAAGGCGTTACTTTCTGCGTGTTCCAGCTTTTATTCTAATCTCCCCTGCAGTGCTGGAAACACACCAGGCCTGAGCAATTTAAGTGAACAAAACTGAGAAATCCAGCCTCCTTGACAATTGAGAGCCCTGGGTAAAAAGGGTTGGCATATAAATAGGAAGAAATAAAATAGAGGAGCAAAAGGTAATCACCATTCTTTACTGCTGATGGCTCCATTTGTCGTGTGAGTTGGAGGAGAGAAGGACTTTTTCTCTCCTCAACGTGTGATTTCATCTTGCCAGGGCTTAATTGTGAGCTTAATTCCTACTCAAGCATTCCACAGTCCCCTCCCATTTTGAATAATCATACGTTGCAAGGTACACACCACGGTTTCAAAATGGTGAGCTTCAGACGCAACCCCCTGGTCTGAGAGTAAGCAAGTTATACCAGATGTTTTGTTGCCTTGGCAAGTCAGGCTGGTTAATAATTAACCCCAATTAACTCTCAGGGGTGAGTCACTCTCTCGTACACACATGCTAGGGTGAGAAATTTTGTAGTTACTTTTATGTTACCTAAGAAAATATTTCCTTAATTTGATTTTTCAGATCCACTGCTCCAGCTGGGCAGGAACAAAGACAACCACAACAAAACTGACTTTGGAGAAGTGATTGGATGCAGGACAAAATGATTTGCTATTTATTCACCACCAATACGTGAGTGAACAAACCTGGCCTTTGCTAAGACACTAAAAATTCAGAGTTCAAAGAAAGTAACATTTTAGTCTTGGTGGTAACAGGCCACTCCGGATGGAGTTGATGAGCAACCAAATAGCTGGGAAAAGATGGGAATTGGAATCCTTTTCTTAAGGCAAGAACATTTCTATCAAGGCAAATAATCTTTCACCTTTATACCTAACTTCAAACTACAACTAAAAACCTGCAGGTCAGAATAGAGTGACACAGTTTTTCTGAAATGTAGACAGTTCAGTTTGATTCCCTGGAAACTTTTTCTTTTTTATTTCCAGTATAGTTAACATACTGAAGTTAATCTTCTTAATTTAGAAGCTGCTAATTGGCAGGCCAAGGTCCACATCTGGTGGATATATTGTCTTGGTGTGTACTGACACATTAAAATTTTTAAAATGAGTTGACATTTAATGGGCAGCTGGGTGGCTCAGTCAGTTAAGGGTCTAACTTCAGCTCAGGTCATGATCTCCAGGTTCGTAGGTACAGAGCCTGGATCCTGTTTCAGATTCTGTGTCTCCCTCCCTCTCTGCCCCTCCCCCGTTTGCTCTTTCTTTCCCTCTTTCTCTCTCTCAAAAATAAACATTAAAAAAAATTATGAGTTGACATTTAAAAATTGGGAGATGGCACAAAGATTTTTTAATTTGCCATTTGTCCTAAATTCAAAGGATCTGGGCATTCCAGGTGGAAATTGTCCGGAGTTGAATAGCAGCTATCTCTTTTAAATTTTTTTTTTTTTCAACGTTTATTTATTTTTGGGACAGAGAGAGACAGAGCATGAACGGGGGAGGGGCAGAGAGAGAGGGAGACACAGAATCGGAAACAGGCTCCAGGCTCCGAGCCATCAGCCCAGAGCCTGACGCGGGGCTCGAACTCACGGACCGCGAGATCGTGACCTGGCTGAAGTCGGACGCCTAACCGACTGCGCCACCCAGGCGCCCCCAGCTATCTCTTTTAGACATGTCCTGTTCTCTGGTCTCCCCCCAGATTCCCCACACTGAGGCCAAGTGTCATAAATCATTTATCACCCTGTTTGGGCTATTCTTCTCACACCCCTCTTTTTTCAATCAATTATATTGCTTACTCAGACTCTTGAATTTGTGACCCATTTTTCAGTTCAATGTAATAAATAATTGAGTGATTGCCCTGCAGTGGAGGGAGAGGCAAAAGGAGTTCAAGGATTTTACCTAGTTCATTGTTGTGAACTTCTGGATTGGGATTCACGATCCATAAGTACGGTCATGCAATCACTTGGTTTAGTGGGTTTCAGGCAGAAGTTTTAGAATAGAATAGAATAAAATGAAAATATTGGAGCGTGTTTACACAGTAAACGCTTCATGAAACTTTTCTATGTATATAGTAGGCATGAATAGTCCAAGTGGGAGAGATTGTTGTGGGGTATGGTGTATCTAGAAGCATTCATGAGATGCCAGGAACTTAGAAGGAAGAGGTACCCAGTTGGATGGCTAATGTGAACGTGGAAAGGTATTTTGAACAAAGGAAATAGAGTCAAGAAGACAGGATATGTGCAAGGAATGTTCCTTTAACTGCCTGATGAAGTGCACAGAGAGAAGCAAATAGAGGAAAATCTTGGGGGTAGGGAAGAGGGAACCATTTTGAGGTCCTTCCATGCCAAGACTTAAATGTTTATCGATGAAAAAGTAGGATCCCACTGTAAAAGACCTACCATTTATATAAAGACTTCCCGGTAAGGGTAAGGAACTTACAAGGTCAAATTTCATCCTTACAATCTGAAGAGGTAGGCATTATTGTCCTTATTTAACAGATAAGAAAAAAGAAGCAAATAGAGGTTAAATGACTCACCAGAAGTCAAGAGCAGAGCACAATTCAAATACAGGTCTAATTATAAAGCCCACTTTATATTTCTATTTACACTTATTTCTAATTACACTTTTTTTTTTTTTTTTTAAGTAAGAGCACATGTAATAAGTGCAATGTTTAAAGGTGATTAAATTACCATGTGTAGGGGCGCCTGGGTGGCGCAGTCGGTTAAGCGTCCGACTTCAGCCAGGTCACGATCTCGCGGTCTGTGAGTTCGAGCCCCGCGTCGGGCTCTGGGCTGATGGCTCAGAGCCTGGAGCCTGTTTCCGATTCTGTGTCTCCCTCTCTCTCTCTGCCCCTCCCCTGTTCATGCTCTGTCTCTCTCTGTCCCAAAAATAAATAAACGTTGAAAAAAAAATTAAAAAAAAAATTACCATGTGTGTACAGTGTACTTGAGAAACTGGAAGACACCCATCCTTTCTAGAGCCTGGAATGAATATCAAATACTGAATAGATAATAGTAATGCTCATAAATCCAGGAAAGGGCACCACTTTCTCAGGCTGACCATGATGAGTTCTATTATTTCAACCAGACCTATGTAGGCAATGCTTATTTATTGATCTATTTTTTAGTTAGTACTTATTTAACGATGGAAACACTCAATTTTTAAGACCATTTTGATTCTTTGTGGACATACACAGTTGGCTGAGATCATTTTCTAGTTCTCGCCACAGAACTCTATGTTGTTAGAGGTTAAAATTCAGTTTGTAAGTGATGTTTTCCCAACAGAGAATTTGGTGCTAGCTATTATCCTAATTTTTAAAACTGAAAAGGATTTAGGGGCGCCTCGGTGGTTCAGTCGGTTAAGCGTCTGATAACTGGATTTCGGCTCAGGTCATGATTTTGCGGTTCATAGGATGGAGCCCTGCATGGGGCTCCATGCCGACAGCACGGAGCCTGTTTGGGATTCTCTGTCTCTCTCTCTTTTGCAAAATAAATAAATAAACTAAGAACTTTTTTTTAATTGAAAAGGACTTAATTAAGTCCAAAATAGACAGTAATTTAAGGATTCCAGCTCCAGGGCCATTTACTTTATCTCTGGTGTTCTTAACTCATTAATTGTATTGTTCTCTTGGCCTCTGAGAGGAAACAAACCAAGCATGGGATTATGGAACTAGGTGACAGAGAGGAACAGAGTTCAGCAGAATTCACTGGGCTAAGGTTGAACTTGCTCCATTCAGCAGTGGAGCATGGAGGGGGTATGCCCTTGAAATCCTTTGGGTGTTAATTGTAAACTTGCTTGCCATACCTCTCAGAGGCACACTTGCTGAGGCTGAAGGAGCACAGTTCAAGTGGTGTTTTGCTCAAATTAAGTAGCTTTTGATACATTTGTAGATGCAAGATGTTACGTGGACTGGAGTGGTTAATAAGCAAGTTTAAAAGGTTGGTTTTTTATCCAAAATATTTTAAACTTCTATTACACATTAAAACTAAAGGGACTATAGAATCAATACCCATTCTAATTATAATCTGAAAATGATCTAGTCTCTACAATGTTGACACACTGTAATCCCCCCCAATTATGTTT
The DNA here is from genome assembly GCF_014898765.1 of Herpailurus yagouaroundi. Lineage (NCBI taxonomy): Eukaryota > Metazoa > Chordata > Mammalia > Carnivora > Felidae > Herpailurus > Herpailurus yagouaroundi. The sequence continues at coordinate 7,496,681 of NW_024412413.1, read as the reverse complement.
AGAACTGCTCAGAGAGCTCCCCAAGCACACTGCCCATTCAGATTGTTTCGCCAATACAGATGTACGTATCCACGGACCCCACCCCCTTTGCCTGTTAAGTTCCAATATATCCTTCAAAGCCCAGTTTATCATCTGGTTTAACTTTAACTATTCATGTAATACTGAGTACCTGCTACCTGCTGAGCCAGACAGACTTGGTTACTGCCATCAGGGAACCAGCCTAAAGGAGGACTGTCAATAATTACTAGACACTGTAATCATAATAATAGGGTGCTATGTGGGCATATTAACAAGAGGAACTGATTTAGATTGGGGGTCGGGAGGCATCTTTTGAGGAAATATTATCTAAGGTCTGAAGGATGTGTAACAGCTGAGCAAAAGGGGGACTGAGCATTAGGAAGCTTAATAGGTAAAAAGCAGAGGCAGGAAGGAAACCAGCAGAGGAACTGAAAGGAGGCCCAGGGGCTGGAGTGTGAACAGAGTGGCAGGAGGAGATGGGGAAACCCTTCAAGATTATTACCCCTGAGGTGCCCCCAACCTAGGCCAAGGACCCTTCCTTTGTGCACCCTCTCTGGGTTATTCTAAACTGTTTCTGGCAGCTTCCCTTATTAAATTCTCTGAAGGTAGAGATTATATTTTAATTCAATTTTTGACCCTTGATAGATCACAATTAATCAAGAGTTTTGTTGATCTAAATCAAAGCTTTGACAAGTAGTCAGAAGACTATCATATCTTTCCTTGTCTTTGCCACTAAATTTCAGTGTAACTTTGGGCGAAGCCCCTGCATTCCTAAGGACTCAAAACCAGTTTCAAATCCATGGTGTCAGGGGTGCCTGGGTGGCTCAGTTGGTTAAGCATCTGACTTTGGTTCAGGTCATTATCTCATGGCTAGTGAGTTTGAGGCCGGTGTTGGGCTCTGTACTAACAGCTGAGCCTGGAGCCTGCTTCAGATTGTGTATTTCCCTCTTTCTCTGCCCCTCCCCTGCTCAAGCTCTCTCTCAGAAATGAAGAAAACGGGCGCCTGGGTGGCTCAGTCGGTCAGGTGGCTGACTTCGGCTCACGTCATGATCTCGCGGTCCGTGGGTTCGGGCCCCGCGTCGGGCTCTGTGCTGATGGCTCAGAGCCTGGAGCCTGTTTTGGATTCTGTGTCTCCCTCTCTCTCTGACCCTCCCCCGTTCATGCTCTGTCTCTCTCTGTCTCAAAAATAAACAAACATTAAAAAAAAAAAGAAATGAAGAAAACATTAAAAATTCAAATCCATGGCATCAAAGAACACTTGACTGGAAGTCTCAAGTTATGATTGTGCCTTCATTTTTTTTTTAAAGTTTTTGAGTGAGTGTGAGGAGAGGGGAGAGGCAGAGGATTGGAAGTAGGCTGTGTGCTGACAGCAGAGAGCCAGACACAGGGCTTGAACTCACAAACCAATGAAATCAAGATGAGAGCTGAAGTCAAATGCTTAACTGACTGAGCCATCCAGGTGCCCCAGTGACTGTGCCTCTTTAGGATAACCTGCTGATTACCTCTAGCAGGCAGAAACACCTCTAGTCTTGTTAGGGTGAAGGATGCGTCTGAATTTCCCCTTATTCTGTTTATTTACTTAAAAAAAAAAAAAAGGAAACATATCCTTGATGTGAGTATATGTGGACTTTATGAAATAAATCAACCCTGTTCAGTTCTCTGAACTTATCAACTTGAACACATTTTGCTGGAAGCCATTTCTTCAGTTCAAGTTAAACAGGAAGAAAAATAAGTTTCTAAAAACAACTTTGATTTGCCTATAATGAAGGGAGTCAATGGTTTAGAATTCCTTCTGGTAGTAATAAGAGAACAAGGTGCTTCATGAATCCCCATGCATCTACCCTGAACTACAAATTCCTAGGTGACTAAAATAAATTCCTAGAGTCAAATTGGGACTGTGACTGAATACCAGAAAAGAAACACCTGTTTTATTAATACAACAGCAACAGAAAGGGTTTCCAAGTTCTTAGAAGAATAACATGAACAGGCACCACCTGCTAAGCGTTACAAGATTAAATGCCCACACTGATTGTGGTGAGAGCTCCCCACCACACTGCAGATGCCTCATCGACGGCAGCTGCCATCAGAGCTGCTGCCCAGAACAGGTTCCTCACTGCGCTAGCTTCGTGGGCAATTCCTCAAACAAAAGACTGAAATGATGCGATTCCTGTTTCAGAAGCTCTTGGTGTAGAGACAAGATATCAATTTGGAAACCAGAGGCTTGTTTCTCGAGTTCAAGAAAAATCACGGACCAATCTATCAATTTTTCTTTGCTATCGTCTGCCAGAGTGCTCTGTGAAGATTTCTTTCCCATTCCCACCACGTGTCTGGGTAAGAGGAGAGGTGGAGAGGTGCCATTGTACTAACAGGCACTCAGGTGGTGCTCTGTGCTCCGCTCACTCTCTGCTGGTGGTAGTAGGTGTCTTTTCTGGCAGCTGCAGCAGCTTGGTGGGAGGAAAAGGCCACCCACTGATCACCTCTTCTTGAAGCCGTATTTTTTGCGTTCATAGAAGAGATCTGTCTTAGAGCTCCCCAAATTGACAATCTTTGGGCAGCCATCTCTCTGGAAAACAGAATAGAGAAGTTGTTAAAAGTCTTTGAGTCTGAACTGAACCGTTTGGTTCAGTAGGTTTAGCCATTAACCTTACCTGTTCAGTTATCCTATTCAATCTATCATCAAGAATTTATTAAATGTGCCCAGGGCCTGTCCACTCTCTACCTAGGGTGGCCTGCACTTACAATATTGGACTCTCAGGGAGCGTGGAGCCTGCTTTGGATTCTGTATCTCCCTCTCTCAAAAATAAACATTAAAAAAAAGAATGTTGGATTCTCAGCCCACTTCTGTTGCTAATCTGATACAGCTGAGGTAGAATTTAACTCTTAAGATATCCAAAGGGTTTTCAAGTGAGAAGACACAGTATTAATCATCTACAGATCAAGCTCTCTAGCTCTCCTCCCCTAGCTCAAGAAAGGGAAGAATACCACCAAGGAAAAAAAAAAACCTGAAGGCTTTAGGAAATAGTACTTTACATGTTAAATACAGTAGGAGAAAACTGGGCTTGATGTGTCCTTATGAATTCACTGCATTTGACACATGGTCTTGGGGGAAGAGTGTTCCTGTGCTAGAGATGGCTGTTGAAGCTCTATAATCTGATTTGTAATGACATGTTCCCCTGGCCATTTTGTGAGCTTGAGTGGTTTCAGTGAAGCCTCCGGGAAGCTGTGTTCTGCAGAAATGAGGACTCCATCAGTTGATCTGGGATGATGGGTAAGAAAACTGGGGGAGGCGTTAATAGAGAAAACCTTCACAGGTCTGATTTTATTAAACCCCTACATTAAAGGAGGTTGCTCCCTGTGACGATGGGCTTTAGAATGAATGAATTAATCAAGTCCTTAGACATCTCATTTCTAATTTAGTTGGTTTCTTTTTTTGGGGATCGATATAATATTGTACAAAAACCTCTAGGGGCGCCTGGGTAGCTCAGTTAAAGCATCTGACTCTTGATCTCAGCTCAGGTCATGATCTTGTGGTTCATGAGACTGAGCTCTGCACTGGGTTCCGTGCTGACGGCTAAGAGCCTGCTTGGGATTCTCTTTCTGCCCCTCCATCCTCTCAAAATAAACAAACATTAAAAAAAAAAAAAACAAAAAAAACTCTAAACATGCAAAGGCAACACTAACATCTGATTACTTTCTAAAAACTACATAGCATATATTACCCTTAAGAACTACCATCTGGGGGGTGCCTGGGTGGCTCAGTCGGTTAAGCCTCTGACTTCGGCTCAGGTCGAAGTTTCCCTCTCTCTCTGCCCCTTCCCTGCTCATGCTCTGTCTCTCTCTCAAAATAAACATTAAAAAAAAATTAAACAACAACAACAAAACTATCATCTGAGTAGCTTGTGTGTTGAGGGAGCCTGGGAGGGGGCTCAGCCCCACCAACAGTTCCCTAGGTGAACTCAAGCTATGTAATCCGTATTCAAAGTCCTTGTACAAATGAAGGAACAGCTGCCCCTCACGGCTGAAGGTCTGGTATTACATAGGATAGTGCTCTAAGCTATCTTTAGAGATGCTATGACGACAGCCTGGTTAGGCTTACTGTGCCTAAATGATTTGCATGACTGTGGGCAAGTCACTTCTCTTTGGAGTTGTATTCCCCAACTGTAAAATAAGTGGGCCAGAGCAGTTTACAAACTGCTTTACAAACTGTTTACAAACTACAGAGAGCCCCAGAGAGTCCTGAGAGGTGATATAAGAATCCATCCTCCAAACTGGGTAGCTCCATTCTCACTTGTAGTTTAGGTCAAGATAGTAGGCTCTGGAGCCAGGCTACCTGAGTTTTGGTAAGTTACTAAGTATATAATCAGCCCTTGATAAATCCTAAGAAACTGCCAAAAACAACTATCAACAATTTCACTATGGTTCAACCTAACACACACACACACACACACACACACACACACACACACACACTCTCTCTCTCTCTCTCTCTCTCTCTCTCTCTCTCTCTCTCTCTCTCGGCTTCTGTGTAGGATACTTAAAAAGATTTTTTTTTTTTTATTTTTAAGTAATCTTTATATCCAATGTGGGGCTCAAACTTACAACCCTGCTATCAAGAGTTGTATGCTTTACTGACTGAGCCAGCTAGGTACCCCTGTGTAAGATACTTTTAGAAGATAGGACTCTATGTATTAAAAAACAGTTGGAGGGGCACGTGGGTGGCTCAGTTGGTTGAGCGTCCTACTTCAGCTCAGGTCATAATCTTAGGATATGTAGGTTCGAGCCCCGCATCGGGCTCTGTGCTGACAGTGCCGAGCCCGCTTAGGATTCTCTCTCTCTTCCTCACTCTCTGCCCCTCCCTTGTTCACGCTCTCTCTCAAAACAAAACCTTAAAAAAAAAATTTAATAAAAGTTGGAAAACCAATGTACTAGATTAAGAGATCTTTGATTTTTATGGACTTCTCTTCACAGACCCACAGGTTTCCTGTTTTGTTGCCTAAGCACTCCTGCCTTTTATTTTCTATACATCTCCCAAGGGTCTAAATGTTGTGTGAGATGAGGATGTGCTCTCTGTAACTGGCTGGCTTTTGCTGAGTATGCTGTGAATGAACAGCATGAAGAGGAAGATGGAAGGACTGGTAAGAAACCTTAGAGGTTGAAACAGTATTTGTTTTGTGTATGTGTATGTGTGTGTGTGTGTGTATAAAATATTTATTTATTTTTGGAAGAGCGCAAGCAGGGGAGGAGCAGAGAGAGGGGGACAGAGGATCTGAAGTGGGCTCTGTGCTGACAGGCTGACAGTAGCAGGCTTGATGTGGGGCTTGAACTCACGAACAGTGAGATCATGACCTGAGCCAAAGCTGGATACTTACCTGACTGAGCCACCCAGGTGCTCCTACAAGTATTTGTGAGCTGAGCTAGAAGGTATTTTAAAAATACCTGCAAAAGTCTGCCAGTAGCTCTTTTAGCAACCGCATGTCTAAATACTAAAAATTTCACCCTTTTTCAGCCCTTCCAGAGGATTGGCAGATTTCCCCATTCTTAGCATAGGGAACTTTTAATTTTAGGCAGCTGTAGCTTGAATCGTAAATACGTCTTATGGCCATTTAATTTCTAAAATTTCATTAAAAATCTTGGGGCGCCTGGGTGGCTCAGTCGGTTGGGCGTCTGACTTCAGCTCAGGTCATAATCTCACCGTCCGTGAATTCAGGCCCCGTGTCAGGCTCTGTGCTGACAGTTTAGAGCCTGGAACCCTCTTTAGATTCTGTGTCTCCCTCTCTCTCTCTATGCCCCTCCCCTGCTCATGCTCTGTCTCAAAAATAAATTAAAAAAATAAAAATAAAAACTTAATGGGGCGAGGGTCAGAGGGAGAGAGAGAATCCCAAGCAGGCTCCATGCTCAGCACAGACCCCAGGATCATGACCTGAACTGAAACCAAGAGCTGGATGCTCAACCAAGCCACCCAAGTGCATTTTTAGATTTTATTTTTAAGTAATCTCTACACCCAATGTGGGGCTCACGCTTACAACCCTAAGATCAAGAGTCGCATGTTCTACTGACTGAGCCAGGCAGGTGCCTGTTTTTTTGTTTTTGTTTAAGTAAACTCTACTGCCCAACGTGGAGCTCAAACTCAGGACTCCAAGATCCAGAGTCTGCATGCTTTACCAACTGAGTTGGCCAGGCACCACAAATGCTGTTCATTCTTTTGACAATTGTTTAGTCAATACCATGTAAAAAGCAGACTGTACATTGGTTTGGGACCTTAACGATAGTGTCATGTTTTCCTTCGGAAAGACCTTCAATCTCTCAATAAATGTATCCATGAGGTAATAAGGATTATTACTTCCTTTTTGGAGAATTCCACAAAGTCATCCACATTTGTAGCAAAGACTTGAATATGGGCTTTCTGTCTCTTAGTATGGTGTTTTCACTACTAGGGTTTCCCAGAGGCAACAAACCCAAAACTTTCCCATGTTTAAGAAGTTGTAAGGAAGTAAATTTATGAATTAACTTTGAAAAATATCAACTATTTTTAATCAGTCTAATGGGCTCTGCTGTTCAGTAAGCGGAACAGAGAATAGTAGAAATAGTGAGAGGAAGAGGCATCCTTAACCACACTGAGAAGAGTAATGCAGTGAGGTGGTTTGAGTGAATGCTTTGAGTTTGACTATCCATTCTCAAAGGGGATGAAAGCATCTTCGATATTTACCAGGGTTTGTGATTTAAAGTTCATCCTCAGCCAACAAAATCTCACTTCTCTTTTTAGGAAAAAAATCATAATTTGAATTTTAACTTTTCTCTTTAGGGGAGCAATAATGAAACAAAAAACATGAGAAACATGGAGTCAGATAACCTGGGTTCTAGTCCTACGTCTGCCATTGATTAGCCATGTGACCTTGGGCCAAGTTGCTTAACATCTGGAAGCCTTACTTTTTCTTGTTTTTATCACAAAGAACTTTTGGAAAAGAATGTTTAGCATAGTTTGGGGCACACAGGAGGAGCTCTACGAATGTTAGCAGCTATTCTTATCTTCTGGTTGGGAAAGCTGAAGAAAATGGTTAAGCAAAAGGAGCAAAGAAATTGAGGGTTAAGCAGGGATCAGATCAGCATGATGCCGTATTATAAGAGGCTACAAATTAGTCCCCTGGCAGCAGTACCCACAGATATTCTCCCTAACTCCTGCCTATTCTTGAAGCTGAAAAACTAAGTGAGAAGAACCTGTCTAGTTTACTGGTCTAATTCGCTTATAAATTATGAAAACAGCAGGAAGAGGAGTATAATAACTGGGGTTGCTTTGGTTACAGAAGGATTTCTGCATAGGAAAAAGTCTTAGGCACTTATCTACACAATGATCTGAAAGGCTGAGAGGCTGGATCATGTCACTGGACTGCTTTGTGTTCCTAGGAAACTACTGCCGAGTATATGTAAGCTAGGCGCTATCTCAAGCATCCTCAGAACATTCCTGTACGGTATGAAGTAGGCGAAGTGATGTCTACAATAATCCTCAGGAACAGAATGAAGCATGAAGATCCAAAGGTATCGATCAGTTAACATACCACATGCAGAGAAGTCAGACAGTAATTAACATTTATTAGGCACTCTGGTTACACTAGCTACAACAATGCAAAAGTTCAGGAAAATGTTGTCCTTAAGGACTCTGTAGCTAGTTTAAGAGCTGTTCATACTGTCTCTTCACTGCTGTTGCCTTTCCATGGTTTTACTGTTTATAAATTACAAATAATTACCAAACACCTACTATATACAGACACAGAGCACTCCTATGAATGACTTACAAGGGAAGCACCAAAAACATGGACGATGCTTATAATATATATCAAGCACTGTACCAAGAACTCAAGGCAAAAGATAGATAAATACCTAAACCAAGGTCCTTTCTTTAAAGCAGTACAACCTAGCTGGTGCATCAGATCGATAAGGATATGCTTTGAGAGTCAAAGGTAAATGCAAATCAGTTTAGGACAGGACACCAACTGAAATTATATTTTTGGTATTTTATCTATGACCTTTCTCATCTCCCTAAAAAATCAGAAGACATAATGATAAAAGGAACAGTCTTATCTGGCCAGGTATGTTCCACTTCCTGGGAGTAGACAGGATCCAAATATGTAGACTGCCGGGGAGGCTGGATGTTTCTACTCAAAATAGGCACATCCTACCAGAAGGACTTACAAAAGGATGACAAGGTATAATGGGGACATCACTGGGTTTAGTCAGATAGGCTGTTTGTCACTTATTGTCCGAGTTAGAGACTGTAAAATGGGGATAATAACAATCCCTACTTAACAAAGTTGTTGTGAAGAATAAAGAATGACAGGGGAGCTTGGGTGGCTCTATCAGTTAAGTGTTCGACTTTCGATTTCAGCTCAGGTCATGATCTCATGGTCTTGAGATGGAGCTCTGTTTGGCTCTGAGCTTGGTGTGAAGCCTGCTTAAGATTTTCTCTCCCTCCCTCTGCCCCTCCCCTGCTGTCTCTCTCTCAAAAAAAAAAATGAATGACATCTATAACTACCTATTCTTTGCACGTGTGAACATTAAGAATCATGGTATCTTTTGCTTTACCCTAAATTAGGTATCCAGCTACCTTCTATTAGCTTAATGGTACTATTATCACACCTTTTCACTGTGCCGTAAGAAGAAAACAAGCTAATGCACAGTCCCCCATCCCCCTAAGAAGCCTTCTGCCTCCAACCTCAACAAAAAGAGTAAAACTTGCCTTTAGTATAGATCTACAAGCCCTCTATCCTAGCATTTGGCTAAAGAAATTGAATGTCCACTGCCACCACACAATGTCAAGGGGCAAACATGTCACAAGACTGAATGACAATTCTGTAATAACCAAAGGCATTCTTTAGCCAGTTAAAGTGGAAATCAACACGAGTTGTCCCAAATTCAACTGTCACCACATCCACTCTAATAATTTTTTCAACGTTTATTTATTTTTGGGACAGAGAGAGACAGAGCATGAACGGGGGAGGGGCAGAGAGAGAGGGAGACACAGAATCGGAAACAGGCTCTAGGCTCTGAGCCATCGGCCCAGAGCCCGACGCGGGGCTCGAACTCCCGGACCGCGAGATCGTGACCTGGCTGAAGTCGGACGCTTAACCGACTGCGCCACCCAGGCGCCCCAAATTTTTAATGACAGTAAAGAGAATTACTTAGTATATTACACACTATGTACTGTGCCAGGACTCACAAAGCGCAGGATGTTGTTTCTGAATAAGAATAATCAGAGAGAGACATCAAAGGAGTAGAGAGAGGGCTCTCCAAATTGCTGACGTTGACAAAGACTTGCTTCTTTTGCATTTTAGCCCTTGATGCAAAATAACTGCCTTTTATTGGACTACAGCTAGCTCAGCTCCCAGAACTTAATGAAATTATAACCTACGTGACCAGCTCAACATAGTAATCCCAACAGACCACAGGTGTTTGCCATCGTTGTCAAAGAGTTACTAAATAAAAGCAGCAAAGATCAGATGAAAATCTTGGTATACACTCACATCCTTCTCTTGGATGGTGCACTCCTTACAGTAATATGCATCAGACACTCCAGGGCCTCCACAGATCACACAGCGCCCTTGGTAAGAGCCATAATTGCACTCATCACATATGCGCACCAGAGTGCAGGGACGCACGTAGGAGTCACAGATCACACACTTGCCATCACCTGTGAGAAGAGAGAATGGAATTATGCTCACTTGCAAGTACCTCCTCAGGTCTACTGCCCTCCTCCTGCTGTGGGGATATACACTAGTATCCACCTGAGAGTGACTTTAGGACCCTCTATTTTGGCCAACTCACAACTCAGTGTCCACCTCAATCCCCTCAACACAGAAATTCACCAACCAATATATAACGAACTTAGAACATCACTTGGTAGACGGTAAGTCTGTATGACTCCTGGTAAAGAACCATGTGTGTGTTGGGACGGGGTCAGGCTATCTCCTGTCCAAAGTCAAAGATTTTTCTCAAGACCTAACCCTGTTTAAAACGCGCGAATTAGAGTGGTGAGGTGGAGAGGGCCTTCGGTTGCAGCCTAGCTTTCAGTGTTCACATACTTCCAGGCACATCTACTCAAAGCCCTCTTTGTGGCACTGATGGAAATGCCCACTGGCTGGCTCTACACAAACTGTGAGGGGGGAGGAGTGGGGTGTTTAGGAGGGCGTGTTCCACTCACATTTCTCACACAGTCTTCCGATAGCTGCAAAGGCAAAGATGGTACAGTTAGAATTGGCTTGGACGAAGAGGGGAAAGACATCTTCGAGCAAGGGCTGCAGTGAGCCCCGAGGGACCTTAACCATCTTACTCTCATAAGCTTCCATCCGAAGCACACCCACACCCTCCTGAGGCCGCTCCCAGGACCTAGGCAATCTGAGTTTCTCCTGACCTCACCTCGGCCGTCCGCCTCTGGCTCCCAGCACGCGCGCGCCGCCCTCTTTTGAAGAGGCGGCAAATCGGCGCGCTCTCACGCTACCGACCGTGAGGCGGAAAACGTGGCGCCTCCGAGGCAAAACCCTAAGAATGAGATGGCAACCTCCGACCCCCGGGCTCTTAATACTGTCCCCACCCAGACACCCGGGGGCCAGAAGCCGCCTCACCAACACCAGCCTGCTTGCGGCAAAAGATCAAATCCGGATGATGTTTAGCCATAACTCCGACACCAGCAGGCCACCGGAAGTTTAAGGAACTTCCGTCCGCCCTTTAACCTCCATTTTCCAGCCTCCCGGTTGCTGTGATTGGTCCTCCAGGCTTCACCAAGTTCCGCCCGCTCTCGCGCGATCAAAACCCTTCCGTTAAACAGGAGTCTCCGTCGTAGTTGGCGAGCCAGGTCCTGGCAGGGACGTAAAAGTGTTTTGAAAAAAAAAATGCCTTTCCCAGATATGGATGGAAGAGACAAGTGAAGTTTGTCCTTCCATAATACATCTTTGTGGCCAGCATTTACTGCCGCCAGTGTTTTTCTGCAGCTGTTTTCCTTTCAGGCCTTCGTCTCTAACGGGAGCTCCGCCCACTGCGCTCCCCGGGCTCTGGCACCTCCACAGAGGCCCCACCTTCACCGTTGCGAGTTTCTCTTCAAGCCACGCCCCTTGCCGAAAGCTTTAAATACGCAGTATTGTAAGTCATTTTCATGCGACCTCATCTTTGTCAGTGCACAAAATGGCGCCTTACAGTCTACTGGTGACCCGGCTGCAGGTGAGCCAACTCAGGGACCTCTGGGTTCACGAGGGCGGGGTACCTCCTACTGTGCCTGCGGCTGTGGGCGAGGCAAGGCGAGGCGGGCCCGACCTCCCGCCGACTTTTCCTGTACCCGTCCCGGCCGCGGGCCCAGCGCCGGTGCCCGCTCCTCCCGCGCCCGAGGTCAAGGCTTCCCCGGCTCAGCTCTCCCAGCCCTGGGAAGCGCCCGGTGGGAAGCGTAGGTCTCAGAAACGGCGGCCACGTGAAGAGTGGAGGCACCCCTTTCTGAGGACTTCACTCCTCTCTCGTAGGGTTTCTTTCCGTTCCTCAAGGTGAGGACAAGGTGACTGGGGGGCGCGGTCGTTGTTGAGTCCACTAGGCCCGGGGTCTGAAAGGCCTCACTTCTCATCTTCCGGCAGCAGAGACTTGTTAGCCGGCTGCATCTACGATTGTCCGGCCTGGAGTCTGGAGAAGAGATTAGTATTCTGTTCCTTTTAAGAGTGTCTTGCGGAACATATAGCCGAGAAGGCGAGGGGACCTTCCGGGCCCAGACTTAGTAAATAGTAATAACAAGATACTTTCTTCTTTGCAAGATTGCCAAGACTGTTTTCATTCCTCATGTTATTTGATTCATATAATCATCTGGTGAGATGATGATTCTCATTCCATAGGTGGCGAAACTGCTAGAAAGTAGGTGAAAGTTTCTGCTCTTTTGAGTGTCACCGAAGTGTTGTGGCCTGAGCATCTGCCCATCTTACCCTTTGGTTCTTGTTCTTGTCAGCCTGCCTTCACAGAACTTCTCTGGGCCAGAGTATGATCCTTCAGCTAATACTTGTACTTGTGAGAGTACCTGTATAGAATATTTTGAGCTCACAGTTAGTTGCTTCTCAATTACAAGGTGGGAGGATAAAGAGACTCAACGGTTTGACCTTGACTCTTCTGTTATGAACCATCTAGAAAATTGACTGTGATGCCAGATTTTTTTTCCCCCTTGTAACTTGACAGCACCAGGAAGGAGTTATATGCAAGGTTTCAATATCAAGCATGTGTTTTGTTAATAACAATCAAACAATAAAGTAGACATTCTCTGACAACCTTTACATTTTAACTTTGTGAATCTACTTTGAATCAAGTGGCACAACTTTGATGATAAAATTAAAGAAGTTATGTGCTGTACTCTCTCGGGAAGCATTGTGTTACTAGGGTTGTTATTGTTTTTGTTTAAGTCACGTTGCTGAAATTTAGACCATATGGTTTAAAGTGAAATCATCATTTATCTTAAATACTTCTGATCTCTCAATTCTGGGCAAGGACAAGGGGTTTGCTCTAATTGTTTTTTTCAGATTTTTTGATTCCCGAGGTTAACGTTATAGAAATACAGGTGGTTGTTTTTTCCTGATCCTGCTGTCTCATAATGTAATGATGTCAGGCAATATTATTTGAGGGTTAAATAATTACGGATTTAGTGGTCTTGGAAGAGAGGATCAATATCATGGGATTTCTGAACTGAAAAAAGATCTTGGAAAGCATGAGTGTTAGGCTGGTATAGAAGGAGATCTGGGCCATAGTTCATATTCTGTCCTAACCCTGTGACCTTGAGCAAATTACTTCTGAATTCTGGTTTCCTCATCTGTCAGTTTGGGATGATCTTCATTGACAAATGTTTATTGAATACTTGGTAATAAGCTTCCATTCAGATTGTTATGAAGATATAAGAAAATGTGACATTTTTGTTTGTGATCATCATATAGTTCTACTTCCTCTTTTACAGATGGATAATCCAAGACCTTGAGAGCCTAGGTGACTTACAGTAGCAGAGTGAGGATTAAAATCCAGGTGTCCTTGTTTGTTCATTCACCTAAGATGAGTGAACAACATTATATACCGCACTGCCTCTCAATAGCCAGGCTGTCTTAAGTAATGGCTAGTTAACACTGTCCTCTGAGAGCCTTGTAAATTTACCTCTTTTGTGTTTAGCTACATTTGAGAGGTGATGGTGCTACCTTAGTTGTTGTGTCTGCAGGACCCTGTCCATGCATTCAGTTTATTCCTACCTCATTCACTGCATATTTATTGATACCCACTACTTGCTTCGGATACAATGATAGGCGAAGCAGGCAGTTCCCCTTTTCATGGAACTTCTGTATTCTAATGTATTTTACTGCAGATGGCCTTGGAGGTCTTTCTCAGCCAAAATATTTTTCTTCTGTCCTTGGCTGGACCAAAGGTGAAAGTAAATAATAGAATAATGGCAATTACTACCACTACTAAGAGTAGATAAACGTTTACCCTACTTGTGTGCCAGTCATCTCACATGATCCTGTGAGATAAGACAGACCTGTTGAAACAGGACTAGAGAAGAAACACAGTATAATGGTTAAGAACATAGTTTCTGGCATCACACTATCTGGTCTTGAATGCTGACTTGAATGCTTTGGGCAGGTTACTTCACTTTGTGTGCGTGTTTCCTCACCTGTAAGGTACAGATAATGATAGTACATCTGGCTTGTCTAGTTATCATACCATAGTTGCAAAGTATTTAGACCCTTGCCTGTATCTAGTAAGTGCTGTGTAATTAATTATTAAGTAAGATGAAATAAACTTGCCTTATCGCCAGTCCACAGCAGGTGTGATTTGAATTTGTACCTTTCTGATTCCCGAGCTGAAGTCCTAGCACCTGCACTGTACTGCTTCCCTTTGACATCAAGACTCAGCTTGTCAACCAGGGTAACATTAATGCTTCGTAACCCGAGAACAGATCTCCTTAAGTTGAGAGTGTTCTACTATTTAACGGTGCCTGCCACCAGGTAGTAGGGTTAGAAGCAGTGAGGAAAACAGAGGTGAAGATTTTGAAAAGCCACATTAACTCTCTGGTGTTTATTTTTTATTCTTGTGCCCATGACTATGGATGGTAAATAAAAGGGGTTGGGCACTTGCAAATACATTTTCTAGGTCTTTGGTTTTGCCTTGAGGTACTAGGGTGCTGAGTTCTCATCATGTGACCTTGAGGAAGTCCTATAACCTCTCGCATGTAAATCTGAGATGGCAGTTAACTATAGAAGAGTTTGCCATATTTAGCAGAAGTTAAGTTCTCAATAAAGTGCCGTGTTAAGAAAAAAAAACCTTGGGAATTATGAAACAGGTCATTCTAAGTTATATGTCACTGTAGTATCATCTTGGGTGTCCTGTCCTGCAGTCACCTGTTGATTTGAGTAGAGTAAATGGATGAATGATTGAATGGATGAGTAAACAAATTTCCAATCTCCAATTTGGGCAGAAGGAATAGAGTAATCATCTTGAGAACTGGGAAAGCACACTGTGGACTTTTGAGCCAGCTGTGTCCAAAATGTTTATTGAACGTATACCTAGACACTGGGAGTGTAATAGTGAACAAGAAGAGTGGAGCTTATTTTGTACTTTTGGGGAGACAGAAAAAAACCAAGTAGACAAAAAAATGTAGCTACTAAGTGCTCCCAGGAAGGCAAGTAGGATTGTGTGGTAGAGAGGGTAAGGGTGGGGATGTGACATGGCTTTAACTGGGGTAGTTGGGGAAGGCCCTCAGAAGAGGTGACATTTGAGCCGATACTTAGATGATAAGAAGGCAGCCCTTCAGTATTTTGGGAGGAGAGATTTCAAGCCTGAGCAGCATGTGCAAAGCACCTGATGTATATATGAACTTGGTGTGTTGATAAGAAATAAGGCGAGGGGCGCCTGGATGGCTCAGTCGGTTAAGCGTCCGACTTCACTCAGGTCATGATCTCACGGTCCGTGAGTTTGAGCCCCGCGTCAGGCTCTGGGCTGACGGCTCGGAGCCTGGAGCCTGTTTCCGATTCTGTCTCCCTCTTTCTCTGACCCTCCCCTATTCATGCTCTCTCTCTCTCTCTCTCTGTCTCAAAAAGAAATAAATGTTAAAAAAAAATAAAAAAGAAATAAGGCGAGTGTTGGGGTCCCTTGCTGGCCTGTTGGTGGAGGGTGTGACTTTTGATCTCGGGCTTGTGGGCTTGAGCCTCACGTTGGGTGTAGAGATTACTTAAAAATAAAAATTTTTTTTTTTTAATGTCTGTTTACTTTTGAGAGAGAGAGAGAGTGAGCGAGAAAGAGAGAGTGCATGTGCGTGGGGGAGGGATGGAGAGAGAGACACACACAGAATCCGAAGCAGGCTCCAGGCTCTGAGCTGTCAGCACAGAACCCGATGCGGGGCTCAAACTCACATATGGTGAGATCATGACCTGAGCTGAAGTCGGACGCTTAACTGACTGAGCCACCCATGCACCCCTAAAAATCTTAAAAAATAAGGCCAGTGTGGCTGAGGTGTTGAGAGGAGAGGAAGGCCTGAGCAAGAGATGGGGGCAAGGTCATGTAGGCTTTGGTTTTACTCCCAAGTGGAATGAAAATCCGCTGAAAGGTTTTGTTCCCCCACGCTCCCCACCCCACACACACAAAGGTTTGAAGCCAGGGAGTGACAGGATCTGATTTATGGTTGAAGAAAGTCATTTGGATTGTTGAATGGATGGTGGACCACAGAGGGACAAAGAGGAGGCAGGGAGACCAGTGCAGGCTGTTGGAATCATCCAGGGAGTGGTGATGGTGTCTGGGACTAGGGTTCTGGTAGTGGAGATATTTTGGAGGCAGATGGATTGGAAGTGGCATGTGAGGGATAGGAATAATGAAGGATGACTCCTAGGTTTGTGGTCTAAGCACCTGAGGGTAGTTGAATTTGTTGGTCACGTGTTTGCATAGTCCTTGTAACATGGCTAAAGCTTGTTTACAAATTTTCGATCCTTCCATCAGCTCTCAACAGTACCTGAATTTCACAGGTGAGGAAGCTGGATGGGGTCAAGTGTCTTGTCCAGGGTCCCTCACTTGAGTATGAGCATCATTTCTGAAGTGAGCCCTGTTCTATTTCTGGCCTTTTTCTGGTGCCTCGTGTCTCCCAGAGGGCTATCTGGTTCATACTTCCAAGTGAGTGTTGATGCTTGAACCGCCTCTTTGTTGGCTCTAGCTTTCTTTGACTTGTTTTTCCCTGCACCTGTTTAGAAAGGTAGTGGTAGGCTTTGGGCCTTTGTGTATGAAAGAGGGGAGGGACCACATGGAGGCTACTTGCACTTTTGAAAAAGCTTTGCAAGGAATATCAGGAACCTGAGAGAGACTTCCTCTGCGACAGACTTATCTATCCTTATCTATCATATCTTCAGGCAGGGTTTCAGCCCTCTGTGGCCCTCAGGTTACACATCTGCAAAATGGGGCTATCGGGGACCCCTGGATGGCTGAGTTAGTTAAGCGTCCAACTTTGGCTCAAGTCGTTATCTCATGGTTCGTGAGTTCGATCCCTGCATCGTGCTCAGGCTTGCTACTGTCAGCGTAGAGCCCACTACAGATCCTCTGTCCCCCTCTCTTTCTGCCCCTCCCCTGCTCACACTCTCTCTCAAAAATGAATAAACATTAAAAAAAATGGGACTCTTAATAGCTACCCTCCCATTAAGAAGGGTTCAGAAGGCCAACTCTGATACACTGTAAAAATTTGTGAATAGTTTCCGTTGTTGTAGGAATAGGCCCTTAAATTCTTTTTTTTTTTTTTTTTTTTTTACTTATTTTTGTCTTTATTTTTTAAGGAATAGGCCCTTTCTAACATTGAGGATAGGGGCAGAATTTTTCCTCACGTTGTTTCTGAATGAACCTGTAGACTCTGTTCTTTATTTTGGGGCCCTAAAAAGCATGGATAATGGTTTTCTTGGGTTCATTCTGCAAAATTTGGGTCAAAAGAAAGGGCACCAATTTTGGAGCCTGGTCTGGAATTCCACCTTTGCTGTGAGACCATGGACAAGATAATTAACATACTAGAGCCTCAGTTTCCTCATCTGTAAAATGGGCATAGTACCTTCTGCCTCTCAGGATAATTGTGAATATTAAGTAGGACTGTGTGTATGTTTACTTATTTTTTTAAATTTACATCCAAATTAGTTAGCATGTAGTGCAACAATGATTTCAGGAGTAGATTCCTTAATGCCCTTTACACATTTAGTCCATCCCCCCTCCCACACCCCTCTAGTAACCCTCTGTTCTCCATATTTATGAGTCTCATGGGGCGCCTGGGTGGCGCAGTCGGTTAAGCGTCCGACTTCAGCCAGGTCACGATCTCGCGGTCCGTGAGTTCGAGCCCCGCGTGGGGCTCTGGGCTGATGGATCAGAGCCTGGAGCCTGTTTCCGATTCTGTGTCTCCCTCTCTCTCTGCCCCTCCCCCGTTCATGCTCTGTCTCTCTCTGTCCCAAAAATAAATAAAAAACGTTGAAAAAATAAAATAAAATAAAATAGGAAGAGTAAGCAGTTTGGCCTGTCAGGGGCTAATAAGCAGGTAGTGTTCTGAATCTAGTGCGCCCTCTGTGGCACCACACTGGGGTGCATTTTACGTGTGCATGTATGCATAGCACTGTGTCCTCGCCTGTGTGTAAACGAAGGCAAAGGCCATGGCTAATTCAGAAAAGCCTAAGCTCAGGGAGTTTTCTTCCCTGGAGCAGATAAATCTGTTCTGACATTGCTACATTTTCCTCCGGTCCTTTGGGGAACTACAAGTTTATCTGAGAGCCTGTTTGCTGGGGAGGAATATTTATAGACTCTCTGAGCTGGAAAGAACTGGAGGACATCTAGTCCAGTGGTTCCCAGACATAGAAGTATCAAGAGTGACCTCGCAGTCTTTATCGATGCTTAGGCTCCATTCCAGGTGGTTCTGATTGAGAGGTCTGGGCATGGTAGGGCCTAGAAGCTGAGTGTTTATGAAACCTCTCAGGTGGTTTTGATGCAGCTGGAATGATCCACTTCTCCCATGTCGTAGAAATGGGAAGGGGCGCACAGAAAGGCTGGATTACTTTACTATAAGGGTACCTAGTGACTGAGCTGGGAGGCCAGATCTGTGGACTCCCATGCCCTAAATGTTCCCTCTTGTCACATGGGGGCTTTCACTGTTGAATGTGCACATGGGGAAGTGGCCCATGGGGTACACATACCCTGGCTCTTTGGGTGTCTGAGTGTGCTGTCTTCACCAGAATGTTGGATTGCAAAATTGACTTTCAAGGACAAAAATACAGTGACACTAGGGGACTCCAGCTCTCTCTACACCAGCTGAAAACAGCTTGCTGTCAACTCTTTTCAACCACACATCACCTTAATACAAATTAGGGGAATTATAGGAGAAAATGATTTTCCATCTTAACCCGTTTTCTTAAAGTTCATCTAATTTTTTTGAGAGAGAGTGAGCATCTGCCTGTGGTGGAGGGCCAGAGAGAGAGAAGGAGAGAGAGGATCCTAAGCAGGCTCCGTGCTGACAGCGTGGAGCCCTACATGGGGGTTGATCCCACGAACCTCGAGATTGTGACCTGAGCTGAACTCAAGAGTCAGATGCTTAACTGACAGAGCCAGCCAGGCACCCCTTAACCCAAACATTTTCTTTTTTTTTCAACTTTTTTTTTTTTTTTTTTGGGACAGAGAGAGACAGAGCATGAACGGGGGAGGGGCAGAGAGAGAGGGAGACACAGAATCGGAAACAGGCTCCAGGCTCTGAGCCATCAGCCCAGAGCTTGACGCGGGGCTCGAACTCACGGACCGTGAGATCGTGACCTGGCTGAAGTCGGACGCTTAACCGACTGCGCCACCCAGGCGCCCCCAAACATTTTCTATGATGTTAGTGTATTTCCTTTTGGTCTGTGAACATTCGTTTTATAGCATTGTAGTCAGTGTGTATGTAACTTATAACCTGCTTTTTCACATACTATTACAGACAATTTCCTATTGCTATTTGGTGCTTAAAACCATCATTCCTACTGAGTGGAAATTATACATGTTAAGTTGCTTTCAGTTTTAGCAGCTATAAGTAGTAATGCACTGAACTATTTGATGCATATAGTATCATTTTCATATTTAGAATTCTTTCTCAAGGATAAAATTTCAGATATGGAATTGCTGGGTCAGAGGATATGGATGTTCCTGTGGGTTTCGTATTGACAAGCTGCTTTACCAAAAGATCAATTTCCTTTTACTCCACAGCAAGGAGTCTGCAAGAATGTTTATCTTTGGTTTTGAGCATTTAATTTTTTTTTAACGTTTATTCTTTTTTTGAGAGACAGAGATAGAGCGCGAGTGGGGGAGGGCCAGAGAGAGAGGGAGACACAGAATCCAAAGCAGGCTCCAGGCTCTGAGATGTCAGCTCAGAGCCTGATGCGGGGGCTGGAACCCACCAACTACGATATCGTGACCTGAAGTCGGACACTTAACTGAGCCACCAGGTGCCCCCCCACTTTTTTTTTTTTTTTTTTTAAGTAAGCCCTACCCCTAACCTGGGGCTCGAACTCATGACCCCATAATTAAGCATCACATGCTCCATTGACTGAGCCAGCCAGGCACTCCAACAAGAATTCTTCATAGGTGATGCTTTCCCATCAGGGGCATGAGTGTCAGGTAGTCTTGCTGTTGGTGATGCTAAGTTTGATCTGTGGCTTAAGATAATGGCGGTAACCAGGGGTGCCTGGGTGGCTCAGTTGATTAACCATCAAACTTCGGCTCAGGTCATGATCTCACGGTTTGTGAATTCAAGCACCGGGTTGGGCTCTGTGCTGACAGCTCAGAGCCTGGAGCCCGCTTCAGATTCTGTGTCTCCTTCTCTCTTTACCCCTCCACTGCTCGTACTCTGTCTCTCTCACCAAAATAAATAAAAACATTAAAAAAAAAGAAAAAGATAATGGTGGTAACCAGGTCCCTCTAGTAGAAAGATACATTTTTTTCCATTTTCCTTATTAATGATAAATTCCTGTAAATTAACTTGCTGAAATGAAGAGTTTGCACCATTGGGGAGGAAAAACCAAACAAACCCAGAGCACTGTTGATTGTCAAATTGCCAGTAAATGATTGTGCTCGACCACTACACAGCCACCATGCTTTCTGCACATACCTTGTTCGTTCTTTTTTCCTGGTTACAAAAGGAACTTAACATTTAAAAGTTACAGAAATACTTGGCGTAGAAAGTAAACGTGTCCAAAATTCTAATCCCTAGAGATAACTGCTATGCACAGTTAATCCCTGTCATTTCATTTTTAAATATATTTATACATTTACATGTGTGAACTATTAATTATTATATAGAAATAAGCTCATAATGCTATCTTACTACTTACTGTTTTCACTGAATGTGCCACGGAAGTTTTGCTCCGCCAGTAATGTTAGATCTACCCTCTTTTTTTTTTTTTAATTATGGTAAAATATATGTAACATGTTGACATTTTAACCATTTTTCAGTGTTCAATTCAGTGGCATTAATTGCATTAACAGTGTTGTGGGACCACTACCTCTATCTAATTTTTTTTTTTTTAAGTTTTCATTTATTTAAGTAATCTCTACACCTACCATGGAGCTTGAATTCAAGCATCTGAGATCAAGAGTCAGACGTTCTTTCATCTAAGCCTGCCTTTTAAAAATGTTTTATATATTTTTTAATGTTTATTTTTGAGAGACAGAGCACAAGCATGGAAGGAGCAGAGAGAGGGAGACACAGAATCTGAAGCAGGCTCCAGGCTCTGAGCTGTCAGCACAGAGCCCAACACAGGGGCTTGAACCCACCAACCGTGAGATTATAACCTGAGCCAAAGTCAGATGCTGAACCCACTGAGCCACCCAGACGCCTCTGAGCCAGTCTTGTTGTTGGTTTTTTTTTTTTTTTTAATGTTTATTTACTTTTTAAATGTTTATTTTAGAGACAGAGTGCAAGCGGGGGAGGGGCAGAGAGAGAAGGCAACACAGAATCCAAAGCAGGCTCCAGACTCCAAGCTGTCAGCACAGAGCCCAACACAGGGCTTGAACTCATGAACCGCGAGACCATAACCTGAGCCAAAGTCAGGTGCTCAACTAAGCCACCCAGGTGCCCCCTTAGCAAACCTTTTTAAACAGCTGTAAGATGGCATTCCTTGGTGGATGAGCCAGAATTTATTCAGTCACTGCCCTATTTTTGGACAATAGGGTTGTTCTCTTAAAAACAGTGCTGCAGAGAACGTCCTTGCCTGTGTCAGTGCTTGTTTATGTGAGCATTTTTGTGAGCCAGCTTCCTGGAAGCAGGAAAGCTGGTTAGAGTGTACAGACATTTTACATTTTAATAGGTATTGCCTAATTGTCTTTCAAAAATGTTGAACCTGTTTATACTGTAACCAAAAGCATCTGAGACTGGTAAATTATTGATTTGTCTTGTTAACTGTTTGCTCTCACAAAGTTAACCCAACCTGCTCTGTATTTACCCCTCCTCAATACAGAAGGGCTAGTTAGTCAAGCAGAGGCAATATTCGTTGGTTTAATTGATATTTATGTAGCACCTCCTATGTATCAGACCTAGTGTTCAGGAATGGGGAATTTGTTATGAATAGACACAATCCCTCCTTAGTGGAACTGCCAAACTAGTGGAGACAGATACCATCTCACAAATGAATGTCAAGAAGTAGTAAGTGGGCATAAATAATAGGAGGCTTTGGCTGGGCTGGGAGTTCAGGAAGAATTCCCTGTTTATTTGGAACTTTGAAGGATCAATGGGAGTGACCTAGACAAAGAGCAGATTGGGAATGAGGGTAGGCAGAGAACCTTCTGAGCAGAATAAACAGCATGTGCAAAGGCCCTGTGGCTGATACCTTTAGAAGTTTTACTGCCCAGCAAAGTTCAACATGTTTGGTACCTTTGAGGAAGGCAAATTTTGAATTATTGAGAGACCAAATAGATGATATCCCACTGCCAGGACCCCATAAGCAGGAAGGATTTCAGAGGGATGAAATGCTTTCCTAGATAAATTCTAACAAATTGCAAGTCCCCTGAAGGAGAGAAGGAAGATCTGCACCTAAAGACATCAGCTTAGATTTTTAGAATAAGTTGGTCATAGTTTGAGGGCAAATAACCAAGGAGAAATTCTACCACCACTGGGATACATCAGAAGAGGGTCTGGAATGCTAAAGGCTCAGATGAGCTAAGTCTTCTGAAAAATGTTCATCAACGAAAAGAGTCTTTAAAGCTGTGTTTGTAGTAAGCAAAAGAAGAGACCCGTTGCTTCTGCCAGTGTCCAGAGAAGGAACACAACGTGGCATCTAATTTCTTCTGTCTCCTCTACGAAGGAAAATAATACGTGAATCATGTATTATGTGATTATGTGCATTATGTGAACAGGCTCTGTGCCAATTGATGTAGATTATTTTATTTCATAATAACACTGTGAAGTTTTATTTTCTCTATGGAGAAACTAAGGCTTGAGAAGGCTAAAGAACTTGTCCAGGGCTGTAGCCGCATAGTGGTGGTGCAGGGTTGAGCAATCTGAGTACAGAACTTCAATCCGAACAAACCAGCACACCACGCCACCTTCAGTGAGAACGGGTGGGCTATGAGAGGCGACAGAGTAGCAGAATCCAGGGGAACTGACCCATCTCGAAAAGAGAGACCTGAAGTTGCGTCCCGGATTCACTGCTTACACTTAGCAGTATGTGACTTCTGTGATCTTTGGTTCCCACATCTGTGAGACCGGAATAACAATTACCTGGCACTGTTGTTACAGGAATTCAAAATTAGGCACAAAACGTGCTTGGCACAGAGCAGGTGCTTAATAAGTAACAGCTGTTTTTGTTCTCATTGGAGGGGGGGTGGTCACCCTTGGCCTAATCTTCATTTTACATATGAGATTTGTGGGGCTCATGAATGAGTTATACATGACGTCCTTGCCTTTGAAGTCAGCCTCTGGGATCAGCGTATTAAGGTGGCTGGGCTCTCCAGAGTTTACATGTGACATTTCATGCACGTCAGCCTCTCCCAGCCCTGCTGTGAAGCAGGGAGCAAGGCTGAGATTTCAGGTTCTATGTGAATACCTAAGGCCTGGAGGGATGAAGTGAATTGTGTAAGGTCTCACAGCAAATCGAACATCTTTCACTTTTTGTTGGGATTAGCAGATAGATTGGTGTGAGCGAGTACTGATTTCTGCAGGGAATTCAACAGGTCAGCCAGGCTGTCTCTAACTACAAAACAAGCAAGGCCTTAGTGACAGTTCGCCTACTTGGGTATTGGGGCGCCTGACTGGCTCAATTGGTGGACAGGTGACTTAATCTCCAGTCATGAGTTCAAGCCCCACATGGGGCGTGGAGTCTACTTAAAAAAACATATATATATAGTTGGGTGACTGTTGCAGTTGAGGAAGGACCTGCACCTCAGGAGTGTTGTTAAATAGACCACTGTTGACCTGACCAAACATGTGTCCTGGGGAGCCTGGCCTGGAATGGGTCACACTGGTGTTGAGGCTTGGATGAGCAACCTGGGAATTGTGCTGTGTTTGTGGCTGACACACTCTGGGAGGGCCAGCCTGTCAGGACACGGGGTGACTGACCAGGACTCCTGTAGACTGCAGGGGCTAGAGGCGGACAGAAACTGATGATGAAATTAAATCAAGATTGGGGTAGAGCTTTGCACAGAAAACCAAGTCTGTAGGGGCACCTGGGTGGCTCAGTTAAACATCTGATTTCGGCTGTCTGCTGTCAGCCCAGAGCCCGCTTGGGATCCTCTGTCCCCTCTCTCTTTGCCCCTCCCTCACCTACATTCTCTCTCTCAAAAATAAATAAACATGAAAAAGAAAAAACCAAGTCTACAAGTGCAGCATGGCTGAAGAGCAGTCAATGAGGAAGACGGCTGTTGAGGTGTTAGGGTGTCTGGAAGTGATATGTGTGTCAGCAGTGAGGTGGGCTGTCCTGGGCTGATAACAGCCTTCAGCAAAGGAGGTGATGAGCCCTTTGCTCTCAGCACAGGATATGGTTGGGCTGTTGCAGAATTTGGAAACTTGCCATGGAAAGGATCAGTTGAAAAAACTCTGGGCTGCCCTTGGCCAAGGTGAGATTTTAGAGAAGATGACAGGGCATGGCCGACTTCAAGTAGGTGAGGGACCCCACCCCTGGAGACTGAGTCATTGATGTGGGAAGGGTTTAGGATTATGTATTTTTAACAGACTCAGGAGGTTCTGATGCATCTGAGGCTTGGGAGCTGTCCTGAGGAAGAGAGGTTGGGTCCCCAAGGGTGGACCCCAGCCGAAAAGCAGACTGTGCAGGGAGGCTGAGTGTGCAGGAGAATATTCTGAAATTATTCAGAAATGGGTTGGGTGGTTGTACAGGATGATGCACTGGTGTGGGGAGGTGTATGGGGGTGGTGCTCCGAACTTAAAAGCGTAAGAGTGCCTTTATAGAAAAAGGGTCTTGGAGCGCCTGAGTGGCTGTCGGTCGAGTGTCCGACTCTTGATTTCGGCTCAGGTCATGATCCCAGGGTCGTGGGATTGAGCCCTGCATTGGGCTCCGTGCTGAGCTTAAGATTCTCTCTCTCTTCTCCCTCTGCTTTTCTCCCCCACTTGTGCTTTCCCTCTCTCTTTCTAAAATAAAATAAATAATAAGGGGTGCCTTGGTGGCTCAGTTGGTTGAGCGTCCAACTCTTGGTTTCGGCTCTCAGGTCATGATTCAGGGTTGTGGGATCAGGCCCTGCATCAGGCTCTGCGCTGATCATGGAGCCTGCTTGAGATTCTCTCTCTCTCCCCCTCTGCCCCTTCCCTCCCCAATAAATTAAATTTAATTTAAAAAATAAATAATGAAAAAAGAAAAAATGGCACCTGGATGACTCAGTCGGTTGAGCATCTGACTCTTGATTTTGGCTCAGGTCATGATCTCACAGTTTGTGGGGTTGAGCCGCGCATCAGGCTCTGCGCTGACAGCATGGAGCCAGCTTGGGATTCTGTCTCCTTCTCTCTCTGCCCCACTTTTTTCTCAAAACAATAAATAAACATTTCAAATAAATAAGTAAAATTCTTTAAAGCGGGGGAGCTTAACGAACATGTAAGTTGTTGGGGGCTTCCTAAAAATGTTTTCCCTTCTTATTAGTG
Source organism: Herpailurus yagouaroundi (assembly GCF_014898765.1). Taxonomy (NCBI): domain Eukaryota; kingdom Metazoa; phylum Chordata; class Mammalia; order Carnivora; family Felidae; genus Herpailurus; species Herpailurus yagouaroundi. The sequence goes on along the minus strand of NW_024412413.1, from coordinate 7,471,564 downwards.
TCTAAACCTGAGCCATACCATGTAGCAACTTCATTTTAAGTTAAAATGGAATAACATTAAAAACTCCACTCCTCACCACACTTCACGTGCTCCGCAGCCACATGGCTAGTGGCCAGTGTATTGGTTGTGTGGATCTAAAACATGTCTGTCGTGGCACGAAGTCCTGTTGGCCGTTGCTGGCTGTTGTGCACAGATGTTTGGAAAGCACAGCACTTCGTGATCAAGGATTGAGCACGCAATATTTCATCTGTTATGAACAACAGAGTTTATCTGCATTTTGGAGGGAAGGCTTAGGGAGTTATATAACTTGCCTGGGGCCACGGCAGGTAAGTGGGTCAGTCAGACTGGATTCGAGTCCTACTTGCTATGCTGTGGCCTTGGTCGCTTCTTGCAAGCCTCAATTTCCTCACTTGGAAAATGGACTAATCACAGGAGCCACTTCACTGGATGGCTGTGAGGCTGAGGTGATGTAACACAACGCAAAGTGCAGCACAGTGCTGGCATCACTGGGCGTCAATAAATGTTTTTCTCTTACCCATAAGTTGTATTCTGTATGAGAGCATACTACGTTGTCCTTTCTCCCCCCGGTCAGCATTTTTCTTAAACCTGTTTTTTATTTATTTTTATTTTTTAGTTGTTTTATATTTTTGAGAGACTGAATGGGGGAGGGGAGAGGACAGAGGATCCAAAGTGGGCTCTGTGAGCCCAATGTGGGGCTCGAACCCACAAACTGCAAGATGGTGACCTGAGCTGAAGTTGGATGCTCTTTTTCAGATATTGATGTACATCCGTGGATTGCTTAAGTGTTCCCTTGCTATAGAGAATTTAGGACTTTACCTTTTCTCTACACTATGATTACAGCTAATTGTTTTGCCTACTGGGCCAGACGCTGGCTGTTGTTACATTTATTTTTTAATTTATTTTTTAAAGTTTATTTATTTTGAGAGAGAGAGAGTGTGTGCACACGCACAAGCAGGGGAGGGGCACAAAGGGAGAGATGGAATCCCAAGCATACTATGCTGTCAATGCAGAGCCTGACTTGGGGCTCAGTCGCGCAAACCGTGGGATCATGACCTGAGCCAAAATCAAGAGTTAGACTCTTAACCGACTGAGCCATCCAGGCGCCCATCTTATTACATTTATTTTTATTTCTAGGGAAACTTAAGCTTAAGATAGTTAGTTTACAAAAAGATCTGTATACGGACATTGGAAAGACGTGTAAGGTGTATTGGTAAATAGGAAAAGCAAGTTGCAGAGCAGCTTGTATGGTTTCTCTTACAAGGGGTAATAGAAACTGTGCCAAGTACTTTATGTAACCTCTCCTAATCCCCACAATAGCTCTGTGAGGAAGCAAGTGCTTAGGGTAAATTGACCGAGGTGACAAGGTGATAAGGTGACCGAGGTGACAAGGCGAGGGTGATAGTAAGTGGCCACCTGACTGAGGCTCTGGTTTCCCCATCCTCCCGCCTTGCACTGGGGCCCCCGCTGTCGTAGCTGTGGTCAGAGCTGTGGCCGCGGTATGCCATTCATCCCAGGCCCTGGCTGTTGAAAGTCCTTTGATGTGTCATCGGTTACCGCGTGGGGCAGATCGTGAGGATCCCCTGCTGGAGGGCAAGGGTGGGCAGGTGGGTGGTGGTTGGGGTGCTGTTGGCTGTCATTAATGAGTGGCTTGAGCTGTGCCCTTGTACTGGTTCAGGTGCCGGGGTTGGTAGAGTTTGGATTTCAAGATTTTGGTGACACAAAGAAAGGGGGCCTCGGGTAGTGGCTTGAGTTTTGCCTTGGTATGATCCTCTGCTCTAGACAGGGAGCATCACCTGGAAAGGAAGCAGCCATTCCTTTCCTTGTGTCATTTTTTTTGGTTCCTTTATTCTCCTCTGATCACAGTGTACCCTGTGAAGGTTGTCACAGTTTAAAATTAACAGACCCCAGCATAACAGATTTATCTTGTTACTGCAGAACAGATTGCCTCTACACTTAAAGGCTTAGAACAACAATAAACATTCTCTCTCACAATTTCTGTGGACCAGGAATTTGGGAGTGGCTTGTCAGGGTGGTTCTAGCTTGGGGTCACTCAAGAAATTGCAATCCAGACTTTGGTCAGGGCCGCAGTTACCTGAAGGCATGGCCTTGGGCTACAGCACTCTCGTGGGAGATGGTGTTGGTTATTGGCAAGAAGCCTCAAATCCTCTCTAAGTGGGCCTCTCCCAGCACTGTTTCAGTGTCTTAACGACATGGTAACTGTCTTTTCCTAAAGCAACCAGAGAGAGGGCTAGGCAGAAGCTGTCTTTTTATGACCAGTCTTGGAGGCCACATAGCCTCACTTATGCCCCATTCTGGCCATTAGAAGGAAGTCAGTCCTCTGCACATTCAAGGGGACCACCTTTTGAAGGGATAAGGAAACATCCGAAGCTCATGCACAGGGTTTTCCTCATTTTTCCATCCATTCGATAATTACTCATCGAATCTCTGTTATGTGTCAAGTATAGTCCAGACACAGAAATAAATAAGACAAATAGGTTTGACCCCAACCCTCGAGGAACGTATTGTTCAGGTAGAGTAATAGCTATGATTTGGACAGTGCTTTACAGCCTCGTTAGGACTTTCACATACGTTCATATCTAACCATCCCGGTAGCCCTGTGTGATCACCGTGGCCAGTTACAGCCCCAGTGCCCGTCTCCTCTGGGGCTCAGATGATGGGGGATTTTCTTAAGTTGATTGAACTTGACTTTGATCCCAGCAATTCTGACTGCAAATCCCTTGCACTCTCTCCTGCCACGGGCTGTGTTCCCGTGGCTGCTGTATCATCCTCTGTCTCAGAGGAGGACATGGAGGCCACAGTCACTGGTGAGCTCTTGATACTTCCTTGCTCTCTTCACCACACTGAGCTGTCCTCTGGGGCGGGCCACCCTAAATACTCCATTGACAGTTGCTCTTGTCTTTCTTCTTGCAGAAAGCCCTGGGTGTGCGGCAGTACCATGTGGCCTCAGTCTTGTGCCAACGGGCCAAGGTGGCCATGAGCCACTTTGAGCCCAATGAGTACATCCGCTATGACCTGCTAGAGAAGAACATTGACATTGTTCGCAAAAGGTAAGGCTGCGGGGGGTGGGATGGGGGAGCTGTAGAGACCGCCACAGGGCTGTTTGTGCTTCTTGCCCCTTTCAGGCAGCACAGGAGGTGCTTGGCAATGGACGGTCGGTGATGGTGGTAGGATCAAGGCCTTTAGGGTACGAAGTTCCCTGCTGGGGAAAGGCATTGCAGATTGGTGGTGGGCCTTGGCCTTCTCTGCCAAGGAAAGATCTCTTACCAGAAGCCTGGTGATTTGGGCCACAGGGAAGGTCTCAGACACTCTATGGTATTGTGGCCTGAACTTCCCAGCCACCTTTTCCAAGATGGACTGCTGACCCTGAGCTGGCCCTCTGGGATCCACCAGGCCCAGAGTCTGGCTAAATATCTGTATTTCCTCTTCAGTGTGTAGTCCTAGAGGAGAGCTCAGGCTTGAGACCCAGAAGAAAGCTCAGGGAGGGTCTTGAGCGTATCTTTTTTTCTGGGCCTCTCTTTCCTTGTTTGGTAAAATGGCAGCCATTTTCGCACTGCTGTCCTGTGTGCCAGGTCCTGGGCCAGATGCTGGTGCTGGAAGGATGATGCCACGAGAGGATGGGGAGTGGGGCTGGTAGTACATAGCAACCAGCACTGCCCCTGGAGCTTGAACGACTGTAGTTAGGGCTGGGCGCTCGCCCACCTGGTGACCATGACCCTGGGAGTAAGAGAGAACAGATATGAATATACCCCTTTATAGCCGAGGAACAGGCTCAGGTGGAGAAGCAGCTTGCCCAGGGTCACACAGTGAGTCTCCCTGCCCTCAGCCCATGCTCTAACTGTACTCCCACACTCCCTCTCTGCTGCCACTTTGCTTCCTCTTTACTGGTATCCTCACTTTGGTTTTAAGGGTAGGGACTGTCATAGTCTTTATCTCCAGCAGCCTCCCGCATGGCATCACCTAATTATAGTAAGAACTGATTAATGGTCATCAAGGATAACTATAATAATAGTGGCTGCCTGAGTGTGCAATTTGTTCTAGGCACTTCATATACGTTTCTTTTCTTCTCAACAACCCCTACAGGTTGTTATTATATCCATCTCCCCATTTTGCAGATAAGGAAATCGAGTGTCGGGGAAATACCCGGTCTGAGGTCATACATCTATTGAGTGGTTGGACCCAAACTCAAGCCAGGTCTGTCTGGCTCTGTTGCCTCCCAGTGTTTGTTCTAGCATTCTTGTGGGTTTTGTCTAGGCTGCGCATTAGAATCATCTTGGAAGCTTTTATTTATTTATTTTTTAAAGATTTTATTTTTAAGTAACCTCTACGCCAAACGTGGGGCTTGAGCCCACAGTCCCGAGATCAAGAGTCACACTCCACCGACTGAGCCAGCCGGGCTCCCCGCTTTGGAAGCTTTTAAAACTACCAACACCTGGGCCCTGATTCCCTCCAATGGTGTGGGCCCTGTTCCTCAAAATGTGGTCTGTGAGTCAGCAGCATCAGCATCACCTGGGAGCTTATTAGAAATGAGGCTATTCAAAACAGAGATCAGTGGATGAAAATGTAAGAATGTTTTAGAAGGCCAGGGGACTTGGGGCGCCTGGGTGGCTCAGTCGGTTAAGCTTCCAACTTCAGATCAGGTCATGATCTTGGGGTTCGTGAGTTCGAGTCCCACATCAGGCTCTGTGCTGACAGCTTGGAGCCTAGAGCCCGCTTCGGATTCTGTGTCTGTCTGTCTCTGTTTCTCTCTCTCTCTCTATGTCTCAAAAATAAATAAACATATAAAAAAAATTTAGAAGGCCGGGGGCTTGCAGAGGAACTCTTTCTCCACCCTGTGTTCGTGACAGAAGGAGCTCAATTCTGTTCTCGAGAAACTAGGTCTTTGTCATCCAGTATGGCAGAGGGACAGATGGACGTAGAGGACCCACTTTGCCATCCTCAGTTAATCCTTAAGGAAATGTGGTGCGGAACATGTCCTTAGGTTTTTGTCGCTGTCAGGCTTTTTTGTACAACTTTGGGCTTTTGCTGTCAAGGTCTTTGGTTTTAAAGCCCATGTGCTATTTTTCATCTCCCCTGGGGCCCAGAAAGAGGGGCTGTGCTCTGCGCAGCGAGTCACTGCCCGTACACCAGCCTCGGAGATGCTGCCACAAAACGGGGCAGGCTGTACCTCAGGCCAGTGCTATTTTTATTCAAGGTTCTCATGACAGCAGAACCATAGAGGTTTTCAGAATTGCCACTTGCTCTGCCGTTGCCCACAGAGCCAGCCCCTTAGGGAGCTCTTGCTCTTGAGGGTTAGATACATGGGGGTCTAGAACCCAGGCCATCGGAAGGAAGTTGCTCTGCTTTCCCAGCAGAGTCCTAGTGGCAGTAATGATAGAACTCGAACACTTCCTGTAGGCTGGGCCCTGTTCTGAGTTTCCGGGCGTTAGTTACAGAGGGACGGTATAGGGCAATGTAAGGAGTGTGGACGTGGCGCCTGGCTGGCTCAGTCAGTGGAGTGAGTGACCCTTGAACTTGAGGTTGTGAGTTCAAGCCCCATGTTGGGTGTAGAGATTAGGTTAAAAAAAAAAAAATCTATGTAAATAAAGAGCTCAGACGTCAGAGCCACACGGCTTGGCTCCTCGCGGTCTGGCTCTGCTGCTCGCCAGCACGCGACCCGAGGCAGGTTGCTTCACCTCGCTGGGCTTCGGTGCCCTCGTCCGTGTTACGAGGCTGCGACGTGTTGCATCCATTGAGGTGCTTAGAGCCGAGCTGAGGGAAGAGGAAGTTCTGTGAGAAAATGAGTCTGTGGTGACAGAAAGCAGGTCACTGGCTGCTTGGGAGACGTGTTCAGTGTCTTGACTGTGGTGACAGTTTCACAGGTGTGTAGCTATGTACTGTGTCAAGACTTACCAAATTGTGTCCTTTAAATGTGCGTGGCTTATGACAGGCCGGTTACACCTCAGTGAGGCTGTTTAAAAACAAGCGCCGAATGAGCGCTGTTACCTCGGTCCAGGCCGGGCCCTGGACTTCGGAGGTGGGGTGGCGAGCCCTTTGAGAAGAGCGGTGGCTTTTCTGGTTACACAGTGGGTTTAGTACTGGGGTCAGGACTAAACCCAGGGCCTCTGACTCCTTAGTCTGATACTTTTTTTCTTTCCTGGCTCGTGGGGTGTGAGTGCAACTGCACCCCTTCCCTGAAAGGGAACGCTAACCGCCTTCCCTGGAGGCCTCTGGTCTGGGAGGCAGAGTGTGAGGTCTAGCCAGGGCAGCTGTGGCGGGCAGAGGGGAGGCTGCTCTGCGGCACGGGGCAGCCAGGTTGTGTGGGTGTCAGCAGGGAGCCTCAGGGTGGGCGGTTGAGGGCTGACCTGCACCGAGCTCAGTCGGCCTCGGGGGAGGCTGGTGAGGAGGAGGCCGCCTGAGGCCTGGCAGGGGCCGCCCAGGAGCCAGGGTCGGACTGCCACTTTGGCCCCAACGGGGAAGGGAGGGGTGGGACCTCCAGGGAGAGGGGGTCTAGGAAGAGGGTCTAGTGAGGGGCTGGGGACAGCGACTGGGTGTGCGTTGTTGAGAGCTGATAGCCGTGCTGGCTGAATGGGGTGAGAGCAAGGGGGGCTAATGGGAAGGGCTTCAGCCCAGCAGTGTAAACAGCAGGGGGTTGTGGGTTGTGTGGGATGCTGGTGGGATCCTCTGTGTCTTAGTGGGGTTGAGAGCACAGAAGAAGTGGCTGGGGACAGAGAGAATTAGAGGCTCGCAAGCAAGACCCTGACTGAGCTGGAGCGATCACCGCCACTCTGCTGAGCCTCCCTTCCCTCTTGCCCGTCTTATCAGATGACAGGGATACAATGAGGAGTGAATAGTGAGACACACATGTAATAGGGGTTCATCAGATAGTAGTGATCAATATGCCGGAAGAGCAGATATCCTCTGTGAAAAAGCAACCTGCCCACCTCTCATGATGCTGTCAGTCACTTAAGTAATTTTGGAGCACCGAGTGAGTGCTGAGTGTCAGAGGGACTGATTCGTGCCCACCCCTCATGGTTGCCACAGCTGTGGGCAGGCAGGGCATTGTGCAGCCGGCACCTCTCCCTCTCTCCGCAGATTGAACCGGCCTCTGACCCTCTCAGAGAAGATTGTATATGGACACCTGGATGACCCAGCCAAGCAGGAGATCGAGCGGGGCAAGACGTACCTGCGGCTGCGGCCCGACCGTGTGGCCATGCAGGATGCCACAGCCCAGATGGCCATGTTGCAGTTCATCAGCAGTGGGCTGCCCAAGGTGGCTGTGCCGTCCACCATCCACTGCGATCACCTGATTGAGGCCCAGCTCGGGGGTGAGAAAGACCTGCGTCGGGCCAAGGTGAGCTGAAGGTGGCATTGGGGGACGGTGGGTGTGACATGGGACGAGAGAGGCAAAGCCCTTGAGCTAAGGCATCGCTTTGCAATTCTAACAGGTTCTTTGGTTTAGTCTTTTTTAAAACATCTTTGCTCTTTACTAACTCTGAAGATACCATTTGCTTATTGTGAAGATGTTAGAGAATGCCTAAAAACCAACAAAACCCAAATCATCCTTAATCTTACCACGTTGTTCTTGTGTGGTCATTGTTCTGGCACATTAGAAACAGCAGGCTATGACACAGATCGCCGGTCGCTCTGCAGAGGGTAGTTTGCTCCTTCCTCTCCGCCGGCGTCACACGTGCGCTCACCCAGGCGCTCGGCCGAGCCCCGAGGACCCCGCCAGGGAAGCGGGCAGGCGGTGCTGCTCGTTGTCCATCCGAGGCGGCCAGGGCCCTGTGCGGTGAGGTACCTCGGCTGCGTGGGCACGTGGTTAGGACCAGTGCCGTGTCCCGAGCGCCCTCTTACTGACTGGCCTCCTTTGGGGGCTTTCTTCTGGGAGTTTGCTTAAGGACATAGCAGGGGCCGTGTGCCACAATGAGTAGTTTTTTCCTTGAATTCCTCGCACCCTTCCTCATGAAATCCCGTTCCTGCTCCTCCCCCCAGGCTCTGCTTGTGGCCCCTCTGCGTGTGCCTCTGCCAGCTCTGGCCCTCCACCCTTTCCACACCCTCTCCCAGCCCCCCCGCAGTGGAAGGGGCGCCCTCCTGGGGGGCCTCTGGCAGGAGCTGAATGCTGGCAGGGCTGCCATTGAAAGTGCTCCAGCTTCAGGGTCAGCGGAGCTTCGAGCGCCTCTCAGGCCCATGGGAAGCACTCAGCTTTCCCACTGGAGCCCTTTCTTCCCACCCTGCCCTGCCACTTTTTGTCCTGGTTGCCGGTGGTTGTTTTTCTACTCGGCTGAAAGCCCAGCCTGCTGGCCAGAGGTTTCCATGTTAGCAGCAGTGGGGGTGGTAGCGGTACAGGGGCTCCTGCGGTGCCAGGAGCTGGGTTTGGCCGGGAACCGCCCTGGGATGACTGCCCACAGCAGGGCCACCACCGCCTTCGGGGTCTGGCCCTCGCTTTGCTTTATGGATTCAGAATCTGCCTTCTGGAGATGAGATTCACAGAATCAAGGATTTCAGGGCTCACTCATTTATTTGACCAGTGTTTATTGAACATTAATTGTATGCCAGGCACTGTGCTAGATGCTGGGGTTTCTGTGTGAACAAGACAGGAGCCCTGCCTTCATGAACAAGGAGGGAGACCCACGTTAAACCATCACACAAATAGGTAATTGCCAGTTTGTATATATGTTATGAAGGGAAGACATAGGACTGTGAGAGTGTAAGAAAGCCATTCAGTTTAGACTCTGGGGGAACGGGACAGCCTCTTGAGGACGTGATACGTAAGCTGAAACCTGTGTAGATAAGCTGATACTGACTTGAGGAAGAACTTTGTAGACAGAACAGTGTATATAAAGACCCCAAGGCAGGAAGCAACTGGATGCTTTGTGGAGTTGAAAGAGGGCCATGGGGCTGGAGCTGTGTGTGGAAGAGAGGGTGGTATGAGTGGGTGGGGGCAGGCTCCGAAAGGGCCTTGAGGGCCATGGGCACCATCCTAGGGGTCCCTGAAGGGCTTAAGCAAGGAGGGGTGTGACCAGATTGACGTATATTTGTAAATAAAGAGTCCCTCTGGCCAGGGACCGGAGAGGCTGAGTGACCTATCCAGGGTCGCATAGCCAGAGAAGACTCTCGGCTGAGTTCAGACCGAGGCTCTGCTGCCCAGCTCTGTCCCCTGCCACCCCTGTCTCTTTACCACCACTTACACAGATACGAGGACACGCACCCAGAACACAGCTACTGCCTCCTGCCCTTGGTACCCTTGTTATAAGTGACGGATTTGAAGGAAAAAGCTGGCATATTCATTTCATTATTAACCAGAGAGAGACGGCTCTGGGGGCCCAAGTTTTTTGTGTGCTATTCTTTTGCCTGGGGGTACGAAATGGGCCTCAGAAGGGTGTGTGTGGTTGGTCTGGAGTTTAGGTGAAGGAGGTTGCATGGTCTTGAGGGTGTTTTATTGAGGGTCCAGGGAGCTGACAGTGAGTCCCTCTGCCTTGGGGCATGAGTCTCCTGTGCCGAGGCCAGCAGATCTCACTGCCTCGTTCCTCCTTGCAGGGGGGAGTCTTTGCAGTCCGCCTGGTCCCATCCCTTCCATCACTGAGTCTCCCCTGCCCAGGAGCGTGCCATGTCTTCCTGATAAACCCTGGCCTCACATTAGCTGTCCTGGGAAGCCTTCCATGCCCCCTGAGGAGGTCACCTTCAAATTCTAGGCAGAGTGGGCCTGGCCCAGCCTTGTTTTGTTGAAATCTGCATTTCAGAACATGGTCCATTTGACAGTCTCATTTGGGGCCCATCAAACCAACAAGTATGGAACGCCTACAGCATGACGGACGCTGGTGTTCTGAGATGCCCTCTTTGCTATAAGGGGAGGTAGCTTTATTTTATATTAGAATGTCGCTCTCAGGCTATGTGGTTGCACAGGCCTGGTTTCAAACCCTGGGATTTACTTTGGGGATCTCCAGCAAGTTATTTCACCTTTGAGCCTCGGTTTTTGCGTCTGTAAAATGGCCTTGGTGACAGTGCCTTCCCTGTTTCTTGGGATGGATTGTGAGGGTGTTCAGTGCAGTGGGCATTCAGTAAATGTCAGCTAGGATTCTGACCTTGCCTCGAATGAGGCCTCTGAGGTTAACAACACCTTGCCTGAGCTACATTGGAACTGGAATGTCCACTCGATGCCACTGTTTCCCTTTGACGGCTCCCTTCCCCCAACACCATATCCCAGTTAGATGGTCCTGTTGGATGTGTCCCCCACTGCTGGCCTTGACTGAAGACCTGAGTGCCAGAGGGATCCTTGGAGATGATGTAATTGAGTTCCTTCTGCAAATAAGGAAACTGAGAACAGGGTAGGGAAGGGACTTGCTCCAGAACCGCTCCCTGGCCAGGTGTCACGAAACTGAGGCTCCATCCCCGCTTCCTTGCTTTTCTCCCCAGACTGGCCAGCTGAGACTGGGCCAACATCCAAGTCCTTTTGGAATTATTTGTAGAAGACCTCCAGGAGAGGGCCTGACTTCACAGTGCCAGCATTTCAGAGTCGTGGGAGGGTGGGGGGGAGATGAGCAGGAGTCGTCCCAGACGCAAACCGTGTTACTCATGCTCTGGTTATTGATTTGTCTCAATAGGACATAAACCAGGAAGTGTATAATTTCCTGGCAACTGCAGGTGCCAAGTATGGCGTGGGCTTCTGGAAGCCTGGCTCTGGAATCATTCACCAGGTAAAGCAGGGCTTGGCCTGCCTTTCTGGGGGAGGGGACCTTAGGGAACCAGAGAGCATCTCCTGGCCTGCGGGACAGAAGGCCAGAGGCTCGGGAGGGCAGAGGGGTGTTGTATTATTTTTTTGTCTTGCTTTTTTCCACAAACGTTATTCCTTTTTGTGTGGATACCTAACATTTGATGGGCACATTCTGTGTGCCAGGCACTAGACTTCGCACTCGACAGATACTAACTTACTCATTGTTCACCACAACTCTGTGAGGTAGGTGGTTTCATGATCTACGCTGTGTAGGTGAAGTAACTGAGGCGCGAAGGAGTTAATCCACTTGCCCAGGGACAGCTGGCTGATCCAAGAGTCTGGCCCCACAGCCAGTGCTCCGCCCCGCGTGCTGCTGGTATGCCTCCTGTCACACCAAGGCTTCTCCCCTCCTCGGCGCACATAGCGCTCCTTGGGGTCTTCTTGGCCCCTTCGTGGTATTGTGTGGGATGGAGGTACCGTAGGTCACGTGGCGGTGTCAGCCAGTTCTTCTGGGCTCTCCCGAAGGATGGATTTTCTTTTGATGGGCGATTTTGTGTGCACGCGTGTTTCTGGGAGATAGGTGCTCAGCTTTCATCCAGGGTGACTGGCTTGTGGGGAGCGCTAGCTTGTACTGGCTGTTTGCCATCCATCCTGTATGTGCCTCTTCGCGTCTTCCCAAGGTGACCCTTCTCCCCACCTCCATCCCAGCCCTCCTTCAGGGTGAGCTGAGTCAGGCTGTAATACGACCCTGCGTGGGCTCCCGGCACTGCCCCACTCTGAAACCAGAGCCCATGGGTCACTGCTCTGCCCTTTAAAAATATTGCCCTCACCAAGAAGGGACTGCCTGCAAATGGCAGGTCACGTCAGTCTGCAGGGGCTAGGAAGCTTCTCCCCACAGCAGGGCTAGGGAGTCGGGTAGATCCAGCTTTGGACTTTCGTCAAGAACGGCTCCCCAGTCCCAAGTGTCTCCCTTCCCACCTCATTCCAACCCCCGGGCGTCTTTGGCGGCTCATGGCCAAAGTTCAGGGCTATGAGTGATGGCAGCTCACACCTGCCTCTGGCCACCAGCTAAGTGTATAGCCTGGTAGATTTGTTCCTTTAAAAAGAAAATTCCCAGGAAGCATGTGATCTCTGTACAGCTTTGCTTTTCTCTCCCCCTTGATGTCAGGCCATCGGCAGCTTTAATCTACCAAACCAAACCTAACCCCTTTCCCTCCACCCTGAACGTCCTGTGCCTGGCCCGGCACATCCTTCCTCCTCCACATCTCTGCCTTTTGGTCACCTCTGTGAAGCCCCCGCCCCCAGTCCTCCCTGGTGCTGGGCATTGGAGCCCCCTTGTGTGATCCTCTGTGGGACCCTTCACATAATGACCCCAGGATGTGCCAGGTGCTTCCCCTACCGCACCACACGCTCTGGGGACAGAGACTGTGGTTTATTTATTCCTCTCTGGCGCTGGGCCTGGAGCCAGGTAGGTGCAGAATGAGGCCTCGGTGTACACGTGTTGTGCAGATGGAGGCTGAATTTTTTTTTTTCTGTAAGATTTTATTCTTTTAAGTAGTCTCTGCACCCAACATGGGGCTCAAACTTAACCCTGAGATCGAGAGTCGCATGCTATACCGACTGAGCCAGCCAAGAGCACCCCGGGGGTGGCTGAATTTCCAGATTTATGTTCTAGGTGTTAGTCCAGACTAAAGTACACTGATCCCCCATCCACGCAGCCATATCCCGCTGACTGCGGAGGTCACTGTACAGCCAGCTTCACTGTGACTCTTTCCTTAGTTCAGACCCAAGGTCCCTCTCCCTTTTGAACATGGGCCATATTCATGGTCTATACTGTGTAGACCACACTGAATTCTGTGTCTGGTCTTCATGGATCAAACTTTTAGAACCTTGAAGAGCCTTAGAGATTAACTAGTTTTATTTTATTTTATTTTGTTATTTTTAAACGTTTATTTATTTTATTGAGAAGAGAGACAGAGACAGAGACAGAGTGTGAGCGGGGGAGGGGCAGATAGGGAGACACAGAATCCGAAGCAGGCTGCAGGCTCTGAGCTGTTAGCACAGAGCCCCATGTGGGGCTCAAACCCACAAACCATGAGGTCATGACCTGAGCCAGAGTCGGATGCCCAACCGACTGAGACACCCAGGCGCCTCGAGATTAACTAGTTTTAAATCTTTGTGGCTGGGGCACGGAGGACAGAAAAATTAAACAGTTGAGCAGCGAGTGTCCTGTCCAACAGTTGTTTGTTCAGGATTTCCTCTGTGTTGGCCTTTTCTCCCAGCCAGCTGCCACCCTCCTGGGAAGAGACCAGGTCTTCTAACTGCATTCCGACAGGCAAGATCACTCACACCTTGCTGAGTGTGCTGGGAGTGTGCCCTGTCCCAGGGCAGGGGCCATGGGGTTTCCATAATAGTGCACGGAGCCTGCTCACCATTTAGTCAGGCCTGACCGTTCATGGAGCCTTTCTTGTCTCTGACCTCCTTTGCTCTTCCTAACATCCCAGTGTGTGCTACAGAATAAGTAAAAAGAAGGCCTCTCCCAGGTACTCTTACAGCTTAATATACATGTTCTCATGGCGTTATCGCTGTGATTCGATGAGGTGAGCAGAACTGGCTACTTTTACCCATGAGGAAACAGGCCTGGGAGGTGAAGTAACTTGCCCGACGTCCCACAACTACTCGTAGGCAGTGGGGCCGGAGCTCAGACTGGGGCCCCTTGGCCAGGGCTTTCCCATGGGGTGCTGCAGCCTCAGGTGCCTGGGTAGGGTCAGGGCCGCACTACGATAGCCATGCCTCTGCAATCAAATGTTTTGGAGAAATGCTCATGGTCGGGGCCTTTCCGGCTGGGAGTCCCTCGATGAAGGAGCCACAGTAAAACAGGAAAGGTGAGGAGGCAGGGTGCCATCTTCACGTGCAAGTCACTTCAGTTCTCTAAGCCCCTCCAGGCCTCTGGGGGTGGGGAGGCATCGTCTGTACTTCCTTTCAGATCAGCAGCAGAAGAGCTCGTGGCCTGTGCTCCTGCTGGCTTCCCAGTGCTTGCTTGCGGAGACTGGAGCCAGGTCCTGAAGGAATTGTCCACCCTATGAAGCCCAGTAGGCAGTCACACTTGTCCCAGGACACATTCCCGTATCCCAGTTCATCTGCTTCCCACCACGGTTCTCGGCTCAGTGTGGTGCATGTGTTCTTGTTACCGTGCCGCAAACACGGACACTGAGGTGCAAGAAGGCACTCGCGAGCCCAAGTCAGACAGTCCAGGACTGTCGGAGCTGTTTGGGAGCCCAAGCCACCTGTCTCCCAAGCCCCTGGCCCTTCCAGCCACACCTGAGAGGCCCTCTCCTGGAGGGGTGCCTAGAAATGACCCAGGGGGCGTTTTGCAGACCCCTCTTGGTCCCCACCTCCATTCCCTGATGAGGGCTGGTAAGCTGAAGATCTTGGGTTCTTTTTCAGATCATTCTGGAAAACTATGCATATCCTGGGGTTCTCCTGATTGGCACTGATTCCCACACCCCCAATGGCGGTGGCCTGGGGGGCATCTGCATCGGAGTCGGGGGTGCTGATGCAGTGGATGTCATGGCTGGGATCCCCTGGGAGCTAAAGTGCCCCAAGGTGAGGAGTGGGGAAACGCTCTTTCAGGGGTGTTTTTGGTGGGGACGAATGGGAGTCTGTGAAACCCAAAAGGGATGAGGGAATATTTCAGACTCCAGTCTCTTTGGGGGAGAGCCAGGGGTAAATAAGCAGAAATGGGAATCCCAGCAGGCAGATGCTTTGGCTTCGTGGTTGGAGCATGGTACACGGTGCCTGTAATTGCTGTCTCGCCCCTCCTGTTCAGGTGATTGGTGTGAAGCTGACGGGCTCCCTCTCTGGCTGGACCTCCCCCAAAGACGTGATCCTAAAGGTGGCGGGTATCCTCACAGTGAAAGGTGGCACGGGCGCCATCGTGGAGTACCACGGGCCGGGCGTGGACTCCATCTCCTGCACCGGTGAGGAGGGCGGCCATGTGATGCGCCCCGCGGCCTGTGTTGGGCCTGATGGGGCCAGTAGTTGATCCATGGAAGCAGTGAATGGCCTTCCCCTGAGTATCCATCCAGTTTGGGGACATGATGGACAGCTAGAGGTGTGGGGGGGGATTAGTCTAGGTTCCTCTAGTCTAAGAGATGGTGGCCTCTTCCGGGGGGGGTGGGTGGGTACCTCCCTGTGGCCACGCAGCGTTAGGGACCAAGCCAACCCCGCCTGCCCTGGCACTGTGCTGCCTTGGGTGATCCAGAAAGGGAATCCCAGAGAGAATGGAGGTGGTAGTGGAATGGGGAGCCAGAGCCAGGGCTTCATTCACAGAGCAGCCCCGTCCCCACATCTTCCTTGGAGCCTCACTCACTTTACTTGGATTAGATTTATCACCTATGAGGCTCTAAGACCAAGTAGGAGCGGGCCCCTTCTACTCATCACTCCGGGTGACCTGGCCTCAATGCCTAGGCCCTCAGGAATGCAGGGAGACTTGGAACAAGCCTTATGGATGGTCCAGCCCAGACTTCCCCCGGTGCCTGCCTCAGCTCCACAGCAGCCCCACGGGGCTCCTGTTCAGCTGCCCTTGCACCCCTCCAGAGACCAGGGCTCACTCTTACAGGTAGTGCTTATTACCATTGGACAGCTCAGTTCCGAAGTTGATAACAAGCCTGGTCCCATGTCCCAGCAACCCCATGAAACAGGATATCTGTAAGTCTCACCTGTTCTGCGTGAGGCTCTGTGGTCGGGACAGTGCACTTCATTCCAGTCTTATTGCTGGAAAACCTGAGACCCAGAAACACTTCCACACAGCACCGTGGTGTGACTGAAAGAGAGCAGGTCCGGGCGCTAGGCAGGTGGGCCTAGACCTGAATGCCAGCACCTGCATTTGCTTTATGGCATGACTTTGGACCTCTTTGAGCCAGTTCCCTCACCTGCAAGATGGGCACAGTAATGGCGAGGCAGTCTGGCCAGGATAGCCAGGCCCAGAACTAGAACCCAGCTGGTAGGGGCTGAATTTTGTGTTTTCTTTGGCCCTGGTTTTAACTGTGGGTCATGGGGGACGAGTGTGCCTGCTGCCACTAGATGGCTGCGTGAGCGAGGGAAGAAGTGACCCCAGCTCCCTGGCGTGAAGATGTGTGCGCACACCCGATAGGTGTATGGGGCCCGTGTCCAGCTGCTAGGCCAGCTTCACCAGCTCTGTTTCTCTCCAGGCATGGCGACAATCTGCAACATGGGCGCAGAGATCGGGGCCACCACGTCAGTGTTCCCTTACAACCACAGGATGAAGAAGTACCTGAGCAAGACAGGCCGGGAGGGTGAGCTGGCGGGGGCAGGGCGGTCCGCAGAGCAGTCATATTGCATGGAGACCCTTGAGCTACACCTTTCCCTTTAGGGCAGGGGTCTTTAATCTCATGTTTCTAGATTGGCTTTAGAGGCCCTGAGAAGCCCCCAGAGGGGTATGAAGTTATATGTGTTATTGTTTCTGAGTAGCATGTCTGCAACTCCAACAGCTTGTCAAAGGGCCTGGCATCTAAGTTTGAGATCCCCCTGCCTTGAGATTGGAGTTTAGTTTCACCTGAAAGGAGGGCCAAGTCTGGGGTCTTTTGGTCTGGTCCCTGGTGCCCCCTACAGGAAGCTCCAGAAATGACAGGGATCTGTTCATGATTCCTGTCCTGGAGAAGGAAAAAAACATCTGGAACCAGAACCATTCCCGGCCTCCCCCCCGTTTGCCTGAGGTTCTAGCTTGACTTCTTTGAAGCTCAGAGGAAGAAATCGGGCCTGTGGGAGGGATTGTTGGAGCCTCTGAAGGGAGATGAGCAAGGGTGATTGGTGGAAGCAGAGGCCAGGGGTCATGGGGAGAGCTTGTCCAATTGTGTCCATGTGCTGAGCACATGAAGTCCTACCTGGAAGTCCCATCCCTCTCTTTCATTATCAAGTAACTTCTTCAAAACTCAACACTTCTCATCTCTAGGAAGCCTTCCTTGACTTTGAACCTTGGTTGGTGCTTCTGTGTCCCTATGTGTCTCTGTTGTATCATATCATTCCAGTTCATTGATAGCTCCTTCATTAGATTGCATGCTCCTTGAGAGCAGGGACTGTGTGTCCTGTGCTGTTTTCATTGTTCCTTTGTTTGCTTAGTCAGTGTCCAGGGCCCAGTTTAACAGGTGCCAGGTAACTGGCTTGGATGGATGGATGGATGGATGGATGGATGGATGGATGGATGGGTGGGTAGTCAGTCAGTTGGTCTGTCTCTTGACCATTTCCTGTTCCACATGGTTTAATCTTCTTCCCTTATTGATTTCAGACATTGCCAAACTAGCTGATGAATATAAGGATCACTTGGTACCTGACCCTGGCTGCCATTATGACCAACTAATTGAAATTAACCTCAATGAGGTGAGGAAGGGAGGGGAGACCAAGGAATTTCTGAGGCTGGGGTGTTCAGGCCTCATCTGGGACCCCTAGTGGGCCCTGTCTGCACACCCAGGAAGGTGTGGGGGCCTTTGGTTCCCCAGTGCCCCTGTACACTGCCGCCCACATCAGGCTGTGGTTGGCAGGAGATGTGGCTGTGGCTGGTGATTCAGAAACTGGCTCAGTTTGCCTCCACCTCACCATTAGCTGAAGCCATGATTTTGCCCTGGAGTTTTGTCAGAGTGCTAGAGGTCAAGGCCCAAGATTCCCAGGCCTGTGCAAGGTTTGGCACCCTGAGACCTGCAGGCCAGAGTGAGCATCTGGAAGGCCAGGGGAAAGGCAGACTGGAGGAACGGAAGCAGCCAAGTAGAGTGGTTGAGGGTTTAGCCCTGAAGCCCGTCTCCATGAATTTAAGTCCTAATTCCTGACTCTGCCACTTAATCCTGTGACCCTGAACAAGTTACTCAACCTCTGTGGGCCCTACTTTATCATGTGTAAAATCTCAGGTGGCCATGGAATTGAATGCGCCAATTCACATAGTCATAATTGGGAACGTTTATTGAGAGCTGTGTGTGCCAGGCACTTTGCCAAGCGTTTGCATTTTTTGGTAAGTATTATCACAAAGCACCTGGCTTGAAGTCTATTTTTGTCATAAGGTTACACAAGCATCACACTGTAGGGGATAATGGACTTATGAAGTTGACCTCCTTGATTTATTCCATGCCTTTGCCATCTCCTAGCTCTGTGACCTTGAGCAAGGCATGCCATCGCCTTCATTGGCAGAATGGAGATAATACCAGCTTCACGGGGTTGGAGGGATCCTGGAGCTGGTGCATGTATAGAGCCTGCTGCTCGGGTGTTTCCTGGGTTGAATTTCTGAGCCGTAAGTCGGCCTTCTGGGTCCTCGACTTGGTTGAGTGGGAGTCAGGCAGCCTCTGAAGAACAGAGACTGCCCACACTGCAAGATTTGTTCTCTCCCCTTTCTCTGTTTCTTCAGCTGAAGCCGCATATCAATGGGCCCTTCACCCCCGACCTGGCTCACCCTGTGGCAGAGGTCGGCACTGTGGCAGAGAAGGAAGGATGGCCTCTGGACATCCGAGTGGGTGAGTCCCTTCCACCCTGTGGGTTTAACAGGCCTCTGGGCCGGTGGGTTACCATTGTGCTTACCACAGAGCGCTTCCTAAAGGTACCAGGCACTTTTTGAAATAGTTGGTTTCTTCTTTATGGGTTTTAAAAAAAAATTACCTGGGGCGCCTGGGTGGCGCAGTCGGTTGAGCGTCCGACTTCAGCCAGGTCACGATCTCGCGGTCTGTGAGTTCGAGCCCCGCGTCGGGCTCTGGGCTGATGGCTCGGAGCCTGGAGCCTGTAGCCTGTTTCCGATTCTGTGTCTCCCTCTCTCTCTCTGCCCCTCCCCTGTTCATGCTCTGTCTCTCTCTGTCCCAAAAATAAATAAACTTTGAAAAAAAAAAATTAAAAAAAAAAAGTATTATAAAAAAAAATTACCTTTTCTTGGTATAAAAGAAACACATGCTCATTGTAGAGCATATTGACAGACAAAACGAATTTTAAAGACTCCTAATCTTAACCCCCAACCAGAAACCAGCTCAGAAGCTCCTTGAGGTATACCGTTTCCATGTGTGTGTACATATTGATGTGTGTCTGTTTTTGCTTTACAAACATTTCATCATCCCAACCTTGTTGCCTGATTTCACTTTACGTGCTTTACATGGAAGATACACTAGCATGTTGGGATGACGGGCACCTGCTCTTGTCACAGTACAGTGTGACCGGAGCATGGACCCTTGCTTTGAATAAGCTTCCAGGGCTACATCGTTGGGTGACTCTGAGCAAGTTTCTTGACCTACCTGTGCCTTGGTCCCTTGTCTGGAAAATGAGGGTGATACTGTATTTCCCCGTTAATGTTGTTGGGAGAGGTGAGGAGTTAAATGTGTGCAAAGAACTTTCTTCAGTGTCTGGCACAAAACAAGTGCCGTGTAATTTGTTCGCCCTTAGCAGATTAAATACATTTTTTAAAACTTTGGTGATCTAATTGGAAATAAATTGCTGAACTGGTAAGAGAGATTGTTTTGATATCTGTAAACAATATGTGATGTCATCCAGTCTTTACTGACTTTTTGAATAACCATCATAGACTTTTAAAAAATAATTCTTTTTCTTCCTGATTATAAAGCATTTAAAAAACAGAGAATACTTGAAAGTAGAAGAAGAAAATTAGCATTTCTTGTAAGCCCTCATCCAGCCGTGGTCACTGTCAATATTCTGGAGTGAGCCCTCTGACTCAGTGTTCATGTCACTTCACTGGCACCTCGTCTTCCCTTGAGTGGCTGGGCCACGGCGCAGCCTGTCCTTTATTATTAGACAGTTGGATTGCTTCCAGGTTGTCTCCGTTTAGGATAGCCCCAGCCCAGCACAGTTGGTGAACTCTTGACCAGGTCTGGATACTTGAGGTTAGGTGGAGACCTCTGATCTTGACCCCTGGCCTCACTATCCACAATGCACCAGGTCTGATCGGCAGCTGCACCAACTCCAGCTATGAGGACATGGGGCGCTCGGCAGCCGTGGCCAAGCAGGCACTGGCCCATGGACTTAAGTGCAAGTCCCAATTCACCATCACACCAGGCTCTGAGCAGATCCGTGCCACCATTGAGCGGGATGGCTATGTGAGTGCCTACACCCCCTGCCCCTGGCTCCCTCTCCCCACTGCTGAGCAGTGTGGCTTCGGGCAGGACAGGCCACAGCCCTGTTAGCCGGGGCGGGTACAGGTGCCCCGCAGCTGCCCCGGGGTTCGGATACAGCTCTTCAGCACTCAGGCTGCCCACCCAGCGTTTCCTGTCAGCCATTAGCCTGCCCCTGACAGTTCCCCATCCTGCTCTCTCCTCTGCAGGCACAAATCCTAAGGGAAGTAGGCGGCATCGTTCTGGCCAATGCTTGTGGCCCCTGCATTGGCCAGTGGGACAGGTGAGAGGCGCACCTTTGTTAAGACAACCCCTTGTGTCCTGGGGTCCGAGTGCCAGATGCTGAAGGGAAACATTACTGGGTGGAGAAAAGAGACTCAGGCCTCTAGCTTCAGGGGCTATTGCACACTAGGAGACTTTTCTAGGCAGGACTAGAAGGCTGGTCTGGAAGCAAGAGGAAGAGCCCTGCCACGAGACTGACTGGCCACCTGGCTGAAGCCAGATGCAGCCAGGAGCCCGGATGGAAGCATTTGGAAGGCAATGGCCCCAGGTCAGGAAACTCAGGCCTTGGTCTGGGCTCTCCCTGTCTTAGGTGTGGTCTCAGGCAAACCGCCACGATCTCCCAGGTTCCCTCCTGCTCTGTATGCGTGAGTCCCAGGGAGAAGGTGACTATTCCAGGGTCTTTTCGTTTCCTCTCCTGCGTCATAAGGCAGGCAGACACGCTTAACCCTGTCTCTTCTGACCTGGCAGAAAGGACATCAAGAAGGGGGAGAAGAACACAATCGTCACCTCCTACAACAGGAACTTCACAGGCCGCAATGATGCAAACCCTGAGACCCATGCCTTCGTCACGTCCCCAGAGGTGAGACTGTGCAGCCCAGCCATAGCCTGGGACTGCCTCTGGGGACCTACCCCTGGCTGGTCAGTGGGGAAAATGGAGCCTGCAACAAGGCGTCTGACCCTGTGGGGCTGCTGAGGGAGGGTTGGCATCACAGAGCAAGAGGTTGTCTGGGCGCAAACCAAGAGCCACAGGCCCCAAGCATCCTGCTCCCTCAGTGCTCCCTGCTTGGCCCCCTCAGGTCTCAGAAGCCCCAAGTGCTTGCTTGGCCCAGTTATGGTCATATGACTGCCCAGGACCAACGCCTGCCCTGCCTCTTCCTGGCCAGATGAGTTTGTCCGAGTCACTTTCCTTCTCTGTGCCCCGGGGTCCTGTCACCATTCCATGAGCAAGTCTAGAAAGCACTTGCACTGTCTTCAAGCTGGGAAGGTGGCCTCTTGTTATGACGGACATCAACTGAGCCGAGTGCTCCCGGCCTCAGCCATTGTCTGAGCACAGCCAGTCTTTCTTGTCTCTTTAAAGGAGTGTTCCAGAAATACTTTTGCTTGCTAAAAATGAGTGCAAAGGTGGTGCCTTCCATTGTTTCAGCTCCCCCCCACCTTTTTTAATGTTAAATTATTTTTGAGAAAAAGAGACCGAGTGTAAGAGGGGGAAAGGCAGAGAGAGAGGGAGACACAGAATCTGAAGCAGGCTCCAGGCTCTGAGCTGTCAGCACAGAACCTGACGTGGGGCTCGAACTCACAAACCGTGAGATCATGACCGGAGCTGAAACCAGACACTTAACTGAGCCACCCAGGTGCCCCTTCAGCTGCCCATTTAGGAACATTCTTGTCACAGCATCGTTCCTGTGCCAGGGCTCATGCCCCTGAGGGGAGAGACTATCCCTGAGGAGGGCGCTGAGGTCCAGGCCCAGTAGCCCACATTCTCAGAGATGACGTTGCAGTTTTGGCCTCTGTCGGGAGGACTTGACTGTGGAGATCTTAGATATACGTGGGCTCCATTCTCAGTTTATGTCTGGGCTCCCGCTAGGGTGGGGGATGGGAGTGGTGTTTGGTACTAAGCAGCAGTGGGCCACCTCTATTACAGATTGTCACAGCCCTGGCCATTGCGGGCACCCTCAAGTTCAACCCAGAGACCGACTTCCTGACAGGCAAGGATGGCAAGAAATTCAAGCTGGAGGCCCCAGATGCAGACGAGCTTCCCCGAGCGGTGAGCAGGCACTGCCACCTGGTGCTGTTAGCCGCTGTAGGCCTGCCTCGGGCCCCTGCCGGTTGCTCTGTGGCCAAGACACTCCTTCCCAGCATGCCAGCATCCTGGGCAGGCAGGATGGCACAGTTAGCAAGAATGAGGCAGCTCTGTGCACTGGAGGGGAAGGTGTGGGGCCTACAAGAGCCTGTCTGCTTGAGGATGGAGAATTAGGCACCCAGCACGTCCCTGCCTCCTCCTGCAGGAGTTTGACCCTGGGCAGGACACCTACCAGCACCCTCCCAAGGACAGCAGCGGGCAGCGAGTGGACGTGAGCCCCACCAGCCAGCGCCTGCAGCTCCTGGAGCCTTTTGACAAGTGGGATGGCAAAGACCTGGAGGACCTGCAAATCCTCATCAAGGTCAGCGACATGGGGCAGGGATCGGGGGAGAACAGCCCCAGCCTGGCAGGGGCCCTCCCCTTGGCAGCAGGAAGGGCTGTGAAACCACGTGTTCTCCCTGGGCCCCAGGGAGGAAGGTCAGGACTAGGGTGGGGGCAGGGAGAGAGAGAGGTGTGGCTGCGGAGAGAGGAGCCGGGGCATCCGCAGTTCTGTGTCTCCTTCTCCACTGCCCCCGTGCCAGGCCGAGCTGGATCTGGCCAGCTGTGTCCAGGGCTCGCAGCCATCGGCTGCAGCTGGTGAGGGCCACCTCTGGCAGCCACGGGCAGTGGATGCAGCAAGAAGGCACGTGTGACCTTGCACAGCAGGTCTCCACGCCTCTAGCTTGACCTGGTAGGCTCCAAAAGCCATCGACTCCTCAGTTCCCACACTTGGGCATCAGTTGGTATGGCCTGTGTTTGGGAGCTGGGCAGACACAAGGCTTCATGGTGTGGCTAGAGGCCTTAGGCCTGTGTCAGACATGAATTCATCCTGTTTACTAAGAGTCGCCAGGCAGTGACACAGCCAGTATTAAGCCCACATGATAGATAAAACTGGTCACCAGCCAGGAGCAGGACACATCCTCGGGCTCCTCTGTGTCCAGCATGAGGTCAGTAGTTTTTTCCAGCCTGGGCATCTGAAGGGTGAGTGAGCAGAGACATTCCTGTCCTGCCTGTCCAGCCTCTGTCCCTGTGAGTGCCCTGTCCTGGACAAGCCCCTGAGCAGCACAGGGCCTTCGAGGGGTGGGTGACGGTCTTGCCTGAGCCCCATGGACAAAGTGTGGCAGCACCAGGGCTGCAGACCCGCTGTTCTTGTCCCCCTTCCCGGGTCCAGCCAGTGGCCTCTAGGAGGGCTTCTCCCTTCATCCACCTCTCACGCATGCACCATGCCCTGACCTTAGTCCTCTCTTGTCCCCCACCCAAGGTCAAAGGGAAGTGTACCACTGACCACATCTCTGCTGCCGGCCCCTGGCTCAAGTTCCGTGGGCACCTGGACAACATCTCCAATAATCTGCTCATTGGTGCCATCAACATTGAAAATGGCAAGGCCAACTCCGTGCGCAATGCTGTCACCCAGGAGTTTGGCCCTGTCCCTGACACTGCCCGCTACTACAAGGTGGGTCCCAGTCCGTAGGGGCAGGGGTGGGGGTGCAGGGAAGGGGGGTGCTCTCCAGGACTCCACACCAATAGCTCTGCAGTTGAAGGACGCCCTGGTGCCATGGGGTGGTCCTGTGTCATTCTCACCATATACGCCTGCTCTGGGCTCCAATCCCATACCGCGGCCTTCCCCCAAAAGCCCGCCTCTATGCTGGGCACTGATGGGTAGGTCGCGCCACCTCCCCAGGCCCCTTGCAGATAGCCAGGGCCTGTGTCTGGTCACCTCTGTCCCCTCAGGGCCTGGTCTGGGCCTAATTCACCTCTGATTTCACCAGCCCTTCCTTGGGGAACAGGTAAGGAGGGGCCTCTCTAGCCTCTTGGCCTCTGAGCTTCAGGAAGCCCAGGGGCAGCAGCAAGGGACCACTGTCTTCCTCTCTCTCATACCCTCCTCACTGACAGAAACATGGTATCCGGTGGGTGGTGATCGGAGACGAGAACTACGGGGAGGGCTCGAGCCGGGAGCACGCAGCACTGGAGCCTCGCCACCTCGGGGGCCGGGCCATCATCACCAAGAGCTTCGCCAGGATCCATGGTAAGCTGGAGCCTGGGGTCTAGCCACGCCCGCTTCCCCTACTGGCAGCCCAAGGTCACCCAGCCTGCTGGTGGCTGAGTCAGGCCTGGAGCCACATGCCAGGTTACTGAGCCGTGTCCCCGGCTCCTGTTTTCCACCATAGTCTCTACCCCTTCTGAGTTGTGTTGAGAGTGATGCCCACAGCTTCCCCTCACGGGAAGCCCCAGTCTTGCTTCCAAACTTGCAGATCTAAGCAATTGAAATCCAGGGCACATGGTCAGAGGATTTTGCTGATTGTGAATGTCAGGAAGGCCAAGACACAAACCAGCACACCCGCAGAAGGTTCTCAAAGGACCCCAGATGGCAAGACTAGGGGCCTCTCCCAGAGCTGTCACTGGGCTTAGAAAAGGAAGCTCTCTTGGCTGGTGAGGTTCCCTGTGCAGAGGAACGGAGACTGGCTCTGCCATCTGTGGATTGAGTGTGCCCTCTGCCTTCTAGAAACCAACCTGAAGAAGCAGGGCCTGCTGCCCCTCACCTTTGCTGACCCGGCTGACTACAATAAGATTCACCCTGTGGACAAGCTGACCATCCAGGGCCTGAAAGACTTCGCTCCTGGCAAGGTCAGGGAGCCAGGAAAGGAGGGTGGGCCGGGGACAGCCACTTTGCTTTCCCTCCTTCTATGCCCACTTCTGACCCCCCTTTTTCCTCCCATGAGCCTTTGTTCCAGCTGGTAGGGCCCTTAAATTCTCCAAGCACCCCCCCTCCCCCCCCCCAGAAAGGAAGTGTCTCCTCAGAGACGAGGGTGGAGAAAGCTCAGGCCTCACTCATTAGCTCAGGTTTGGCAGTCAGAGGCCAACAGCCTGTGCTTGGCGGGGCTCGCTAGGCCCCGCGAGTTCTACCATCGGGTCTGACCACGGCCACCCCAGCTCAGACCTGGCCTAGACCTCGGTTTGCCTGCCGGTCCACTCTGGGGGCACCCTACCTTTCTGACCCTCCGGCAGAATCGAGGGTCATGTTCCTAACAGCCACTCCCCCTCCTCTTACAGCCCCTGAAATGCATCATCAAGCACCCCAACGGGACTCAGGAGACCATCCTCCTGAACCACACCTTCAACGAGACCCAGATCGAGTGGTTCCGTGCCGGCAGCGCCCTGAACAGGATGAAGGAGCTGCAGCAGCAGTAAGGTCCAGCCATGCCACCTGTCTGCCTACTCCTTGGACCCCGCTCCGGGGTCCCCGGAGCAGTCAGTGCGTCATCAGAACTGGATCTGCCCCCTTCCGGCCTTGGCTTCCTGCTCCAAGATGGTGTGGTCAGGCCTCCTGCCCTCCCTTCCCTCAGCCGGCCGAGGGACACACAGGTGGGTGGGTGAGTGGGGGGAGGGCTCTTGAAAGAATGTTCCGGCCCCCTGCCTTCCCATTTTTAGTCTAATTCAGATCTTGAACAACATGCATCTTGAACAACTCCATGTAACTGTATTTATTTTTGATGACAAGACTCCCATCTAAAGTTATTTCTCCCGCCTCATCATTTCACTGGTGGCTGAAAGATTTTAAAGAAACTTTTGCTCTCATGAGGAAAATAAGAATACGGACTCAGTGACTGTTCCAGTGTGTGAGTGGTGGTGTCTGGATCGTCCCCAACTCCAGGGCTCGGGCTGGGTCTTCGTGGCCAGTCGGCAGAGGCTCCCGCTAGCCACGCCATGGCACACCTGCCACTGCGGTGGAGGACACACGGGGTGGGAACTCGCGCTGCTTCTCAGCCCCGCCTCCCTGCCCTAACCCACTTCCGCCCACAGCGCGGCCTCCCCCACCTCCCCGTGTGCCAGGAGCCTCCGCTTCCCCTGGGTGTAAGAGTCAGCCCTGCAAACACCCCGAGGCGGGGCACAGCCCCCCTTCTTAGAGGCCACCTCGTCCGAGGTCACACAGCTGGTCCACTACGTGCTCTGTCCCCTCCCTGCCCCTCAGCCCCAGGTGGCGGCGGGCACCGTTCCGTGGCTGCTGCTGTCCCTGGGGTGACGTCCACCGGCAGTACCTCCGCCTCCATGCTCGGTGCCTGTGTGAGCTGAAAGACCAGAGCAGGAGGCAGGCCCCGCGGAGGTCCCTTCCTCAGCACAAGACTTGCCCGACAGAACAAGCGTGCGGTTTGTGCACGAGGGAGTGACAGGGCAGGGGGGACCTGCCAAAGCCATTTGGCTGAGTAAACGGTGTGGTGTCCGCCCTCGTCCAGGATCTGGCATCACCAGATGACACACAGGGTGTTCCTGGCGCGGCCAGGGTCTGGAAGTGACAGCTGTACCTCTGGTGGGAGGGACGACATGGATGGTCACCATCCCTGACCTTGGGCCAGCTAAGCCCAGGCCCCCACCTTCCAAATGCTGGTGGGAAAGAAGATGGTCGTCCCTGAAAGGTCAAGACTCTGACCAACAGCTGGCAGCTGCCCCAGGCCAGCCTCTCTTGGTGACCTTAGGAGCCACCGGGCTAGGCCGGCCCAGAGCCCATGAGGCCAATGATCTCTCACCACCACGTCCTGCCATCAGGGGGAGTTCTCCAGCAGCCATCCGGGGAGAGGAAGGACATGCTGTCCCAGCTGTGGCAACGCGGTGACCTTAGATCACGGAGACAAGGGCGGCTCCTCCCTGACTGATGCTGCCCTTATTTATTAAATGTCTTTGCTGTCACCAAGAGGCAGAAGTCCACAGGAACAGTGACTTCAGGGTAGCTCCAGAAACAGGGCCAGGATGGCGAGGGAGGGGACAGTCCGGTGGGGCACACACTCTGCTCCGTGGCACCTGCAGAAGCTGCTGTTGTCTCCATGGCCAGCGGCACCTCCTTCCCCGGACGGCGGGATGGGGGTGGGGGTCTGTCCAGCCCCAGGGCTAGCTGCTGGTCCACCAGGAGAGGAGGCCCAGGCCTGGCTCGCTAATGGATCCCTGCCAGGGGTAGACAGAGAACAGGCACATATCCACCTCAAGGGCTTGAACAAACACAGGAGGCAAAGGGGCCGTTCCTTCCGGGCGCCTGGCACCGGCAGAGGGAACGGTGGTGACACATGCACACACCGGCCGGGGGATGGGGAAACCCAGGAGCCACACCAGCGCCCCCAGCTGCCATACAGGAACACAGCCCATGCGCGCCCTTCCTGCCCCAGGGCCTCGGCTCAGTCAGGTACCCTTCCTCGCGCCAGGCCTGCCCAAACACGGGCACCGGCAGGCCAGTCCTGGACACGCGCTGAGTCCTGCCAGAAAGTCCCAGCCTCCAAATACACACAGAGGGGATGGCCTTGACAGAGAATGGCTACCCCTGAGCGAACAACCTGCAGCATACGTTAGACCAGAAAAGCCCCCTAGCAGGCCCCCAAAACGTGTCCCGCTTTGTCCTGCATCACAGTCTCACCCCATGAGGGAAGACGACAACCCAAGTCAGATCTGGCTGGTCGCAGCTCCCCTGCCACCTCACGTCTGTACAGGGTCTGGTACAGGCACAGCCCTGACTGAGGGTCACCCGTCCCTGACGCCCCACCTTTGGTTCGCTCCCAAACCCCTGCCCTGGTCTTTCTCCCTTGGCCTCGTCTTGCTGGGCAGCCTTGTCACCCAACTTGGGCCCTGTCCCTCCTGCGGTCAGGAGCCTGACCCCCCCCCCACCTTCCCCGACAGCCGTGGCAGCTTTGTCACCTCACGGGTGTTATGCCCTGGCCTGTGACCTGTGAAACAGACTCCCCAGGGAGAAGTGACCGCCTGACAACCAAACAGGGACCCGCACCCTGATCTGCGGGGAGAGGGGTTCGAGGCGGTGAACCCGGGGCGAACGCCCTCAGAAGCGGCTCCCCCGCCACCCCACCGCCTGGGTTGTCCCCACACCATCCCCATGGTTCTGGCAGCGGCATCAGGACATCTCACCACAAGCGTGTACGGAGCCTCCTTCTTTGGCAGCTCCTCACTGGAAGAGGTGGCCTCTGCCGAGCTGGGCCCCGTGGGGGACGTGTCCACAAAGCTCTCGTCCACCACCCGGAAGCGGATCTCCTCGCCGGTGTCCATGTACAAGTCGTGCGCTCCTTCCTCCGTCTCGTACTCCCACACCCACACCTGCTCTGCCTCGTCGCTGGGCGGGGTGCAGGGTCAAGGCAACAACCAGGCATGGGGGAGCCTGGGGGTGGGGGTGGGGGTTCCCCCCACAATACCCGCCCCCAGAAATATCCAATCCCAGAAGATCACCGTGGCTGGGAGGTCCAGGCAAAGCAAGCCCACACCATGTGCAGAAGGCAAGGCTGGGCCCGCCCTGGGCCCCACAGTGAAGAGCAGGAACGCTGGGGTACCAGGGCCCTGGCTGGGAACATACATCCTCAGGGCAGGAAGGAGGCTCAAGGGCAGAGCGGGTCCCCCGTCTCTTGAGGCAGGAAGGACGAGGGCCTCTTGCTGCCTGGGGTCCTCTCCCTGCCTGGGTGTCCTCTCGGTCCAACTGCCAAGTTCAGATCTCGGCTCTGCCAGCTGTGACCGGGGCCAGGCCCAAGCTCTGTGCCTCAGGTCCCCATCTGTAAAACAGGAATTGTAGCAAGGCCTGCCCTCACAGGGCCGTGGTGGAGGTAATAAAGTGCTTTCCCCAGGACCTGCACACTTGGTCCTGGAGTGCTGGCTGAAGCTGTCCTATGCCCTCTGTGCAGTGCGACTCCACACCCCTTCCCAACCATGCCGCGCGACCATGACCCACACACAGCACAAGGACTTTCCCAGTTTTCAGGAGGACAGACGTGGCAGATGGAAGGTCACGTGCCTGAGGGCCCGTGGCCGGCAAGAGGCCCAGCCGGGCAGGGCCAGGTTTTCTGACAAGCTCTGGAGTCACACACAGACCCTGCCCCTGGCCCGCAGAGGCCCAGGCAGAGCGGATCTGATGAACCATCCGGTGAGGGCAGCAGCACCCCCGAAATCCCTACAAAGCCCAACCCCTCCCTCAGTGCACACCGAGGGGCCACAGCGCCCTCTAGTGGCGATGCTGCAAAGGGTCCTGCCTTAACCCCTCTGTGTCAGGTCCCCCCCCCCCGCTAGGCACTGTGGACAGAGTCCTGACAAGACGGGGTCCCTTCCGGTGAGCAGTCTCTACGAGAACCCGCAGAAACACCACTCAGCGCAGCAGGGGAAGGGCTGGGGCACGGCGCTGGGGGAACCCAGCAGAGGGAAACAACCCGTCACAGGCCCAGGCAGTCGAGCCCTCAAATGTCAGCCAGTGGTATTGTCTGCATACCAGGGGAGGTGAGCCAAGCAGGGCAAACCTTTCCAGGGAGGGAAGCTTTGATATGCTTTGGGAGACGACACCCAAAGCAAAGTGAACCGGAAGTGAATAGCATGCCACCTACAGAGCACAACCTACCCAACCAGGCCCGACGGCCCAGACAGAAGCACAGGCGTGTGGACACCATGAGCACGGGAAGCACAGGCAGGCCAGCGCTTCCAGAGCACATGTGCAGGCCCTGGGGGGGGGGGGGGGGGGGGGGGGGGGGGGCGAGCAGGGAGGTCAGCAGTATCAGATCACAGGAGCCAGGGCCACCCCAAGGAGCGGGACTGTCCTCTGGAAACACCTGAGCCCCCTGTGACCCGCTTTAACCTTGGGAGGATACAACTTGGCTGGCTGCTGCAGCGACTCTGGGGGGATGAGAATGTCATCGAAGAACCCTAGAGAGACTGGAAGAAATGAAGAAAGTGACAGCATGGGACAGAGGCAGTTGTTGGCATGGAAATCTGAGTGCCTCCCCCACCTCAAAGCCCCACACCTCTGCTGATGCCACTTACACGGCCTGAGCAGCCACCAAAACCCATGGCGGACACCACACACAACGGGGACCAGGAGGCGCCTGGGACCCCAAGTCCCCTCCACCAGCTCCAGTGCCCAACCCGAGGTGCTGAGTTAGGGCCTCACAGGGAAGGTCCACAGCTGGCCAAGGTCTTCATGGTTACATGAGCACGACGGGGCTGTGTGTTCCCCTCACCCATGAGCTTTCCTGACCCCTCCCCTGACTGTGTGGCTCAGACAGAAGCTGAAGGGAGGCCTGCTGGCCTGGCCACTTGCCCCAATGCGCTCCCAGGCCTCGTGTGACGAGTCGGGGCCACCATTACCGTGAACTCCCTCCGGGCTGCAGCCTTTGATCTTGCCGATCAGAATCTCATCCAGGAATGGATGGAACACCACATAGCGAAAATGGACTGGAAATGAAAAAAGGATAAGGAGGTCGGTGACGAGCAAGCATGTGAGGGACAGCCGCTCTGGGGAGGCCCAGGCTTTCCAGTGTTGACCCCATTGGCCAGCCTGCTGACCTGGAGGCCCTCTGGCCACCCAGCAGTCTGCTGGGCAGTCCACACCCAGTGCCCCTGGACCCAGCCCCAGCCCCCTGCAAGGCCACAGTGTGGCCCCCATAACAGGCCAACAGCGGCAGCCCTGGAAGTGAGGGCTGGCCCCCAAACCCATTAGACAAACCTGGATTCTGGGCCACGGGTAACTCCAGAATCAATCCCACCCTTCCTCTAGACTCTCCCTTAAATTCTAAAAAGGGCGGAAGTAATTGGCAAAGGAAGCCAGGTTTGGAAACAAGTTCCCCATCTCCCTCTGATTGGAAAGTTTGCCCCAGGCATAGCTCTGACCTGGAACATGATGTTAAAAATGCCCTGAAACTGAGGGGGAGTGGGGGGAGGCAGAGGCAATAACCCAACAGAAATGCCCTCTGTGGGTTCTCAGGCCCTGCCCTAGTGCTCCCCACTCACCAGACCCCTAGGAAAACATCAGGTAGGGTCTGTGCCCACTATTACCTCATCACTCCTGCCCCTCAAAGCCCCAAAGGGGGTGACCACCACTGGCCTAAACACACTGCCGGAGCTAGAGAATAACCACGAGGCTACTTCCTGCTGGTCATGCCCGGCACAACGCATCCATATCAGCGTCATGCTTCCCCATTGTCAGGATGGAGAAGCAGCTCAGAGGGGCTGGGTAACATACTCATAGCCACACAGCTGTTCTGCCCTGTTGTGCCACAGAAGACTCCAAGTCCTCCTGGACCACCAGGCAGGGCCACAGGGTGGAATCTGCCTTCCTCGGACAGATTTCATCCCCAGACACACGCTTCTGCCACTAGCACCCTCAGATGCCTGGTCTCCAACACTGCACTGAGGACAGCAGGGCCTACTGGGCCCCCAGCTCGCTGCCAGGCTGCTTCTCCGTGGCCCCACCAGGCAGGAAGCATGGGAAAAGAGGAGGCAGCTGGTATCCCCTCCCCTCCTTGTGATGAGAGCCTCCTGCTGACCTTGCGGAGAGCAGCTGAGGGCAGCCAAGGGTCATCTAGCCACAGGATGGAAAAACCCTGTCCCCCATCTGACCCAACATTCAGTTCAGTTTAACAAATCCCCACAGAGCCTCTACCAAGTCTGTGCCAGGGCCTGTTTGGGCACTGGGCTTTGGGGGCAGAATTGCATGTGGTCTTGTGCCCAGGGCGCTCCAGTCTGGAACAACTACACCCAAAAGCATATGGTGGCCAACCCAAGTGTCCATCAGCAGATGAATGGATACACAAAATGTAGCCTATCCATATAATGGAATACTTCTCAGTATTAAAAAGCAATGGAGTATTGATACCTGCCATAACATGGACGAACCCTGAGGACATTATGCTACATGAAATGCGCCAGTCACAAAAGACCACATACTGTGTAATTCCATTTATGTGAAATGTCCAGAATAGGCAAATCCAGAGACAGTACATCAGCAGCTGCCAGGGGCTGGGGGAAGGGGGAGAATGAGGAGTGACTGCTGATGGGTACGGGTTTCTTTTTGAGGGGATGAAAATGTTCTGGAATTGGACAGTGGTGATGGTTGCACGGTCTGTGAATATCCTAAGCTTTCAAAGGGTGAATTTTACGATATGTGAATTAGATCTCAATTAAAAAGGAGGCCACAGACCAGCCGGAGGGGCAGTGCTCTTTCGAGCCGCCTCCCAAGAGCCCCACCTGAAGTTCCAGGGGTGTTCAGTGGGCAGGTGGGAAGCCTGGAAAGTCAGAAAGAGTGGGTCTGCGGGATCATTGAGAGGAAGACCTGTTGTCAGGTGCAGATTTGGGCAAAGTCTGTCCCAGGAGAAGCGGGGCTCCCTCGGGGTGCACGTGAGTTTCTGCAAAGGGCAGACACTGTGTGACTCCACTTATATGGGTACCTGGAATACTCAAATTCATAGAGACAAAGTACAGCGGTGGTTTCTGGGGCCTGGAGGAGCAGGGAATGGGGAGTGAATCCTTAATAGGGACAGAGTTTCAGTCTGGGAAGATGAAGAAGTTTGGTGATGGTCGCACAACAATGTGAATGTATTCAGTGCCACTGAACCGTGCACTAAAAATAGTTCAAATGGTCAATTTTATGTTATATGTATGTTATCACGACTTTAAAAAAAAGAAAAAGAAAAAAGAAATGGTGGCATGAAGTTAGGCTGCTCTGGAGCTCCCAGCGGGGCAGGGTGGTGGGGCAGGTCGAGAGAGGCTTCCCCAGGGAGGCCGGGTCCAGTCGGCTTGCGGGACATAGAGAACATGGGACTGGGGCCAGGTAAACGTACCCTAAGTGACAAGAGATGAGGCTAGACAACTGGGGCCAGTGTCACAAATCCCAAAGGCTGACATCTTGTACACACTTACTGTCGAGAGGGAAAGCAATCTGGCCTGGGGAGGAGGAGGAGGGAGATGAGGAGGAGGGAGATGAGGAGGAGGAGGGGGAAGAGGAGGGGGGAGGAAGAAGCAGAAGGCAGTGAGCAAAAAAGAGTCCTCCAGAGGCTCCAGGGTGGCTCAGCCGGTTATGCATCCAACTCTTGATTTCAGCTCAGGTCATGATCTCATGGTCTGTGGGTTCCATCCCTGAGTCCGGCTCTGCACGGACATCGAGGAGCCCACCTGGGATCCTCTCCCTCTTTCTCTCTCAGGATTAAGGGAAAAAAAAAAAAAAGAGTCCTCAAAGCAAAGGCTGAGGCCTCCTTCGGCACACCTGGCCACAGCCCAGGGGGAGGTAGTGGCCGGGGGGGGGGGAGGGGGTGCGCAGCAGAAATGGGGCAAGTCGAGAATCAGCCTTAAAGCATGGCAACCAATCCCCACCATAAAATGCCACCCTGCATGATGCCTGACGGACCGCAAGAAGCTTTATAGCTGCGAGTGTTAACCCATTTACATATGAGGAAGCCCAGGCCAAGAGAGGTGGAGAGATACGTGCCCAAGGTATGCAGGGGAGAGAGGGGTCAGAGCCAGAATTCAAAGCCAGGTCCATGTGACATGCCTAGCCCAGTGCCCTAATCCTCACACCTCATTCCCAAAGAACCAGGGGGTCCAGGGTGAACTGGGGGTGGGGGATAATGAAAACCCAAAGTGGAAATCTTACACTAAGTGGCAGAAACAACAAAATGAAAGAACAGAATTTCCTCAATTTTAACTTTTTTTCTCCCAGTTTTCCTTCAAGTTCTGGTGGCTCTTACCACCTGGACCACCAGCTAAAGGCAGAAACTGGGCTCAGCTTAAGGGCATCCTTCTTTGTAAACAGAGGCCCCTGGTTTTGTTTTATATCACCGTCTTATTTTTCTGCTAAATGCTTCTAGTCGGTACAAACGCAGCCCGTTTCTTAGGGCTGCCCACGGAGCAGTTAACATCTCTGTGAACTAATGAAGTCTCTGGATCCCAGACAGCATCAGGCAGCCTCATGGCACGTTCTAGAATGCTCGACACCTCTGTGCCCAGAGGCTGACCAGGATGGGCTAGGGCAGGGCTCCTCACACAGGGCCTGGTGGGAGAATCACCTGGCTACTTGCTAAAACAGCCTGCAGGCTCTCCCCCAGAGACTGTGATTCAGCAGGTCTGAGCCGCACGCAGACACTGATTAGCCCCGAACCACCTCAGTGGCCCCCTTGCCCTCTGCTTCTGATTTGGTGGGGTCCAGGGAGGAGAGTGAAGAATGCCCCACTCCCTCTCCGAGAGCTGTAGCCAAGGTGACCCTCCCGGTACACCTCCAGGTCTGGTAACCAACCTTCCCTTCCTAGGGTGCGTGCCCCTTTGCCATGTGACTCTGGCTCCTCCCAGCAAGAGGTGGCGGCTATTTTTCCATCCCCTGATGCCAGCCTCGGCCATGTGACCTGCTCTGGCCAATGGGATAGAAGCAGACACTGAAAAGTGGCTGGTGCCTGGGGGCTCCAGCTGCCCTATGGTGCCCAGTGTCCCCTAAGCAAAAATGAGACCACAGGCAGCAGAGATGTGCCATCCCTCCCCACCAACTAGCCTGCCAGCCGCCAGTCACATGAGGCCGCCCTACACCCTACTGGCCAAGCCAGTCCAGAAGAACCAAGGTCCTGTCCTACGATCTTTGCACATATGAAGTCAGTAGAATCATCACATCAGTACTGTAATATAAAATCTACTGTTAACTGCATTCTATTGGCAAGGAAGCAGAGGCACAGAAGTTATATATTCTGCATAGGATACATAGCAAATAAGCGGCAGAGACGGAATTCAAATGCAGAGGCCACGCTTAACCATTATGTCCTTAGTGCCCGTCAAAAGCCCCCCACCCTCAACCAGCCTCCTCCCCAGGAAACAGATGCACTCCCCTCTGCTCTCCACACTTTTTTTTTTTTTAATGTTTTTATTTATTTTTGAGACAGAGAGACAGAGCATGAGCAGGGGAGGGGCAGAGAGAGAGGGAGACACAGAATCTGAAGCAGGCTCCAGGCTCTGAGCTGTCAGCAGAGCCTGATGCGGGGCTCGAACTCATTGACTGCGAGATCATGACCTGAGCTGAAGTCAGATGCTTAACTGACTGAGCCACCCAGGCATCCCTCCACACTTTAAAAAAAAAAAAAAAACTCTTAAAATTTTATTTATTTATTTTTGCTTTATTTTTTTTTTAATGTTTATTTTTGAAAGACTGAGCAGGAGTGGGGGAGGGGCCCAGAGAGAGGGAGACACAGAATCCGAAGCAGGCTCCAGGCTCCGAGCTGTCAGCACAGAGCCCGATAAGGGGCTCAAACTCACAAACTGTGAGACCATGACCTCAACCAAAGTCAGACGCTTAACCAACTGAGCCACACAGGCGGCCCTATTTATTTACTTTTGAGAGAGAGAGAGAGAGTGAGAGCGAGCAAGGGGCAGGGAGAGAGGGAAAGGGAGGGAATCCCACAAAGTGCAGAGAGAGAGGGAGAGAGAGGGAGAGAGAGAGAAGGAGAGAGAGTGTGGAGCCCTGAGCGGGGCTCTAGCTCACCCGATGTGGGGCTTGAACTCACAGACTGTGAGATCATGACCTGAGTCGAGGTCGGATGTTTAACTGATTAAGCCACCCAGGTGCCTCTGAAGAGTTTTTTGTTTTTTTTTTTTTAATTATTTTTTTTAACGTTTATTTATTTTTTTTTTTAATTTTTTTTTCAATGTTTATTTTTGGGACAGAGAGAGACAGAGCATGAACGGGGGAGGGGCAGAGAGAGAGGGAGACACAGAATCGGAAACAGGCTCCAGGCTCTGAGCTGTCAGCACAGAGCCTGACGCGGGGCTCGAACTCACAGACCGTGAGATCATGACCTGAGCCGAAGTTGACGCTTAACCGACTGAGCCACCCAGGCACCCCTGAAGAGTTTATTTTTAAGTCATCTTTAAGCCCAACATGGGTCTCGAACTCACAACCCCGAGATCAAGAATTGCACAGTCTACTGACTGAGCCAGTCAGGCACCTCTGCTCTCCACACTTTTAACCCAGCGATGACTACTCCAAGTGTCCTCATCTCTGTCTGGCCACCCTCCACCAGACTGAGCAGCTAGAGGGCCAGGCAGAGCAGAGCTCAGTAATAAACAAGACCAAAGGGGGCACAGACACACAGCCACAATCTCAGAGCCAGAGAGGCCTCAAGAATTGCCCTGTGCACTGTTTCTTATAGATGAGGAAACCGAGGCCCAGACAGGGGAGGATTCTGCCCACTGTCACCCAGTCAATTCCTGGCAGTCAGGACTAGGCCTCAGGTCTCCCAATCCCTACACCAGGACTCCCACAGCCAAACCCCAAGCCCCAAGAAACCCAACACCGAGGAGGAAAGGGCACCCACCTTTGGTGTGTGACGCGCCGTCTCCTGGGAACACGTAGGCGTCCTCCAGCTTAGTGATGTCAAACAGGCAGATGCAGAGCCCCACGTTGTACACGACCTGTGTGCATCCGCATGCATACACACACACACACACACACACACACACAGTGACCCAGAGGCCCAGCTCCCCAGCATTCTCTCCTGAGACCCTCCCCACCCAGGGCAGGTAGGATTATCCCCATTTTATAGCTAGCAAGGAGTCGAGGCACAGTGTGAGGTAACCATGGGTAAGGAGCCTCAGAAGAATGTGGAGCTCTGGAAAGAGCAGGGCCTTTGGTGACAAGGCAGATCAAGGTTACAGTGACAGTTCCACCACCCACTGTGTGACCTCCAAGGTCACTTCTCCGAGCCTCAGTTTCCCCCATCTGCAAAAATGAACCTACCAGGCTGCAGGCTCGTTAAATAAAGAGACATATGGATGTGAAGCCCCTATGCCAGTGCCTGGCTCACATGCTGGAAATAATAACAGTCAACCCACAGATCACTATTATTGCCAGTGAGGAACACTGGGAGGGGACCCTGGTCAAAACTACACTTCCCAAAGTCTCCAGGTCTATACTAGAGCTCAGAGTGAGTGTCAGAGTCCTGGTTAATCCCCATTCTGCTCACAAAGTATCAGACATACACCAGTGGCCACAGGGACTGAGGCACGGCCAAGGCCCTGAGACTGGGCAGAGAGCATCCCATGCCCCCATCCCCACCCCATGGTGCTTCAAACCACTGAACCCCTTTGGTGTCAGCTTATCTGCCACCAGCGTCATCACCTCCCAGTTAGAGACCCTGAAGGACTGTTCAAGGAATACCAAGAAGCTCAGAGGGCTCAGAGTCCTGGCCAGACCTCACCACAATGAGGCATAGAGTCTGGCTGGCTTTGGCAGCACAAGATCTGTGCCCTTGGCTGGACCATGGACCTCTTTGTGCAGCCTCCGCTCAAATGACTCAAATACAGGGGCGCCTGGGTGGCGCAGTCGGTTAAGCGGCCGACTTCGGCTCAGGTCATGATCTCGCAGTCTGTGAGTTCGAGCCCTGCGTCGGGCTCTGTGCTGACAGCTCAGAGCCTGGAGCCTATTTCAGATTCTGTGTCTCCCTCTCTCTGACCCTCCCCTGTTCATGCTCTGTCTCTCCCTGTCTCAAAAATAAATAAAACGTTAAAAAAAAAATTAACAAATGACTCAAATACAGAAGACTTGTCTCAACAGGTCACTGAAGGACTTGTATCCCAAAGGGACTACATTCCCTTCTTGGGCTTTTCGCCCCTCTTCTCTCCATGATGCTCACACTTGGTCCCTCCACAGACCCCCTTGCCTTCTACCTCGCAAAGTAACCACAAGCCATCCACTAAGAACATCATGAGTTCTCTCCACCAACAGCTCCCCAGATCTGTCCACCTCCCTTCTATGACCTCGGCCTCTATCGAAGGGACTGGCCTCCTGTCTAAAGCCAGCCAACCTTCCTCTTGCTGACTCCTTCTCAGCCTATCACCTCCTGCTGTTCTAGGGATGAAGACCAGAACCACCATGATGTCCCTCAGGCTCTGTGTGCCTTGGCTCCTGCCACCTTCCCAGTCTGCCCTCTCCTCTCTCTCCCCCTCTGCCTAGGCCACACCAGGCTCCTCCATGTCATGATGGGTGAAATAGTCCCTCCTGCCACAGGGTCTTTGCACATACTATTTCCTTTGCCTGCCCAGCTCTTCTCTCTGCCCAGCCCTCTCCCACCCTCAAAAATAAATCCCCTAGTTAGTTCCTCTTCTCAGCATCAGATCTCAGCTCAAACTCAAGTACCACATCCCTAACAAAGCCTCTTTTGTCCCTCATCGTAGGCAGAGTTCTCCTTCATTCCACAGGCTCGCGAGTGCCTGTTCTTCACAGCGTCTACCTCAACTTGTCATCACATACTCAACTGTGGGACCCTCTCATTCATATCTGCTTTTCCCACCACACGACACAGCAGAACCTTGTCTGCTTCATTCATACAATCAACAGACAATTACAGAACATCTACTGTATGCCAAGCTCCAGCAAAATATGTGGGACACTGAGGAAAAAGACAAAAGTCCCTGGAAAAACGGTAACCAAGTAAACAAATAAGAAAATAGTGCTGACAAGTGCTAAGAAGGAAACAGTGATAATGACACAGAGTAACTGAGGGAGGGTTACTACAGAGAAGGCAGTGGGAAGGCCCCGCACTAGGTACTCACTAGCACTAAGGCATGCAAGCCTGGCACATAAAAGGTACACAAATACTTTTTCGCAGAAATGAACGGATAAACCTCCTGACAGTGAACTCTAAACCACTGTCCATCTCCACAAAAACAACGCATGGTTACACAGCCACCATGATTTCCATTTTACAAACGGAAACTGAGGCCCGGAGCAGGTAAGTGACCTGCCCAAGACTGCAAAGTAATATGGCAGTGTAGAGTCCAGCACCTCCCAGTTACAATGACCCTTTTCAATCCCAGTTCCCTTTTTGATCCCCTCTAACATCCCATGTGCAGGTGGATTACCCCCCATCCCATGTACAGGTGTAGAAACCGAGTTCCGACACGTTAAGCTACCTGCCCAAGGCCAAGGTTTGTCATGACCAAGTCGAGGCCTGCAGCGGGCAGGTGGGCAGTGCTGGGCCCTCCCGTGCCAAGGCCCGTCCACGACCCCGTCGGTCCAGTACCTTGTTGGCCAACTTTTTGTTCAGCTCTTCGGCAATGGAGTCGTTGAGCTTCCTCTCAAACTGCCACGGGGGGATCCGCACGGTGTCCACCATCTCCACCAGGACGAACATCCCGGCCCGCGCGGGGGTCCTGGGAATGGGAGCGTCAGTCAAGCACCGGGTGTGGGGCGGTGGGCACTCCCGAACCCCCTCGGTCCCGGCCCAGTTGCTGAGACTCCCCGCTCCCGTCAACCCAGGCCGGCAGTGGGGCGGCGCGGCAGGGCCCCAAGTAACCGGTGTGGGGCGCGCTCAGCCTCTGCAAAGAAAGGAAACTGAGGCTCAGCGCGAGGGACCCTCGCTCCAGTGGGAGGGGTGCGAGCGCCCGCCCCCCCGGACCACGCGCCAACGCTACGCACCGCGCTTCCACGCGCTGCCGACTTTGGGCGAGATTCCGAATCCCGTCGCTTCCGGAGAACAGACCAATAAGAAGCTTTCGCCCGCCCCCCGACGTGTCGTGAGGTGGGGCGGGGCCTCCCCTTCTGCCAGGGAGGAGCAGTCAAGGCTCCGACCGGGGTTTGCTGGTTGCTAGGCAACCTCGCTGCGCTTCAGCCTTCTCTCACCTGGCCTGTGTAGTACTCTCTCCTTGCTGGTCTCAGGCCTAGCTCTGAGCCGCCGCTGCAGCCAGAGGGGTCCTCTCAAGAGGCAGCATGATATGCTTAGACCCTTCAGTACCCTGGAGGCAGGAGAATTAACTGGAAAGGGGCAGGCAGGACCTTTCTGGGGTGATAGAAATGTTCTGTATCTTCTAAGGGGTGGGTTGCACAGGTGTATACAATTGTCAAAACTCATTGAACTCAACAGTTAAGATCTTTGCATGTAATTGTAGGCAGATTACATCTCAACTGAAAAGATAATAGATTGGGGCCAAAAAACAACCTCAGTAGCTTCCCACTGAACTAATTAATAAAGTCCAAAACCTTGAGGCATCTGGCTGGCTCAGTGGGTGGAGCTTTGGGA
Source organism: Herpailurus yagouaroundi (assembly GCF_014898765.1). Taxonomy (NCBI): domain Eukaryota; kingdom Metazoa; phylum Chordata; class Mammalia; order Carnivora; family Felidae; genus Herpailurus; species Herpailurus yagouaroundi. The sequence continues at coordinate 7,431,811 of NW_024412413.1, read as the reverse complement.
TCTTGAACTCTAGATCGTGAGTTCAAGCCCCACCTTGGGTATAGAGATTACTTAATAAAATTAAAAAAAAAAAAAAAGTCCAAAAGCTTTATAGTACCTCACAAGACTCTGCAGAATCTTAACCACCACCCACACCTCCAGCCCCCTTTTGTTCTCTTGGCTGCCAAGGGTGCTATCCTCCTTCACCTTCATGTGATAGGTAACTTGGGCTAAGACAGTTCAGTAGCTTGGCCAAGATCACGGGCTGTTAAGTGGTTGAAGAGGGCCCATCTAAACCTCCACACTGCCTCTCAAAGTTGGTGGACTGTGGAAATGTACTGTAGTGTGTTTAAACCAAATAAAAATTGGAGAACTTAAAAAAAGCCTTGGGGTAGATGACAGGCACTCAGAAATGTATGGTGCTTCAATTTGCTGATTTTACACGTGTAGAGATATGAGGCTGTGATACTTAATTTGGCCTTCTCTGCATCCATATTTTTATTTTTAGGTCTGTCTGCCTCTCCTAAGATTTGAGCTACTTGAAGACAGCGTGGAAATGCTACTTCAGCTCTTTATTCCCACAATCCCCTAATATCATTTCTAAGAGGCATTCAGGAAAAGCATTCAGGAGATGATATTAAGTCTTTTTCTCAATCTCTCAAACCTCCCTCTTCATTCCATTCCCACTGCTACTGCTCTGGTTCAGGCCCTTCCTTTACTCCCCTGGAGCTTAGCCACATACCCCAGTTCCCGGCCTCAGTCTTTCCGGCAAGTGACCTCCACACTGTCACGAAAGCCTTCCCTTCTCTGCCCACGCAGAAAGGTCTGGACTGAACCCAGCCTTTCTTTCCAGTCTCACCTCCCTTCTGTTCTCCAAGCACTGGGATGGAGCAAGTTCTTTTACAGTCCTGCCTCAAACACTTCTTTACCTGGAAAACTCCTACTCATCCATCAGAACCCAAATGCAATGCCTATTTCATTCATTCATTCACTTAACATACTGTGTGCCCAGCTTTGGAGATCCAGTGGGGAAGAACTGGGGCCCAAGTCCAGCTTCAGCTCAGAGGGATTGCAGGGAAGAGAGAGAGAGAATTTGATGCTCTCTGGGAATCAAAAGTATTTTAGCTGGTTAATAGGGAGATAAGAACCAGTGAGATTGGAGAGCTCAGCAGGGTCCAGATCACAAGTGCCTTATCATTATAATATTCATTAACTTTTAATCTTTACAACAGCTATATAAAGTAGGGGTTATTATCTGATTTATCTCATTATCATTTATCATTCTCATTTATCATATTATTTTGCCTCCTCTAAGGCAGAGAGAGGTTAAGTAGGTCGTTCAAGGTCACACAGGTATTAAGTGGCAGAGCTGGGATTCAGGCTCCAGAGCCCATGATCCTAACTACTGGCCTGTGCCACCAGGACATTATTAGCCCAAGGACAGCAAAGGGAAGACTTAGATGGGTAGAACAGGGAAATGACACAGTGATACATTGGCTGGATGGACAGTGGATGGGAAGGGGCTGCGGTGGAAACAAGAAGACCGGGGAGGAAGTTACTGGGTAGCTCCTCTAAGAGAAGAACCGAGTAAGGCTGGTAGCCATGGAGAGAACAGTTGGGCAGAGTCCAGATGTCTTCAGGCGGTGGTCGTGGCGGCGATAGAGTGGGTGACCTAGGGACGGAAGTGGGAAGAGCCAAAGCAGGAGGGTTTTTGCACTAGCTGGGTGGTGGGCCTTTCACTGAGATGGGAAACTGGAGGAGAGCCAGGCTGAGGGGATGGGGCCAGCATTGCAGAGTTCAGTGTTTTGGGTTCCCAGGCTGTTACGGTATTCAGCTCACAGGACTGCAACAGTGATTTGTTGGCACGTTTGGTTTCCTCATTAGGAAAAACAGGGACCAGGCTCCTTTATTAATTCTCTGCGTTGTTCCGTGGAAGATTTGAGGTGGCTTACAAAAGCGCACAAAGACTTAGTAAGCTCTTGCCGGCAGAGGACTTCTCTGTTATGACCCTCCACATCCTCTGGGCCCAGCCCTGTGTCTGGCACGTGGTCAGGGCTTGTAAGTATGTGTTATTTGGATGAACAAAAGGATAGCGAAATAATTGCTAAAGGTGTCGGAGTGAGGGAGAAATAGGGTTGGAAGCTAATCCAGGAGGAGGAGGAGAGTCTAGTGAGTGGTTAAGGGCATGGAGTTCTCACGCCACAGCACGCTAGCTGAGCACCCACGGTGGAGCCCATGGACCTCTCAGGGCTCGGCTGCCTCTCTGGAAAGTGGAGATAATAATAGACCCGATCTCAGGTGGTTGTCTGTCAGTGGAGGACTGGATAAAAAATATATACGGTGTATCATAGAATGGAAGAATTTGAAGCCATTAAAAGAAGGATGAGGGTAGCTCCTGGCTGGCTCAGTCGGTGGAGCGTGGGACTCTTAGTCTCAGGGTTGTAAGTTTGAGCCCCACACTGGGTATAGGGATTACTTAAAATCTCACAGGGGCGCCTGGGTGGCTCAGTCGGTTAAGCATCCAACTTCAGCTCGGGTCATGATCTCACAGTTCGTGAGTTTGAGTCCTGCATCAGGCTCTGTGCTGACAGCTCAGACCCTGGGGCCTGCTTCGGATTCTGTGTGTGTCTCTCTCTCTGCCCCTTCCCTGCTCACACTCTGTCTCTCTCTCTCTCTCAAAAAAATTAACATTAAAGAAAAAAAGTTAAATGTTTGTTTATTATTTTGAGAGAGAGAGAGAGAGAGAGAGAGAGAGAGAGAGAGAGAGAACGTGAGTGGGGGAAGGGCAGAGAGAGAGGGAGACACAGAATCCAAAGCAGGCTCCAGGCTCTGAGCTGTCAGCACAGAGCCCGATGCGAGGCTCGAACTCATGAACTGCGAGGTTGTGACCTGAGCGGAAGTCAGATGCTTAGCTCAGGCACCCTAAGGTCTTTTATGTCTTAAAAAAAACCCCTCTCTTGGCCCTCCAGCTAGTGCCCTATTTTCTGCTCCTTTTACTGGCAAAACTGCTCGAAGGTGCCGTGGTCTCCAAATCCCCTCTTCTTGTCCTCCCCTCAACCTGTTCCAGTCAGGTTTTGGGCCCCACCACACAGCTCATACTGTGTTCTCGGGGTCACCAATGGCCTCCACGGCAGCGGTGATTGTCAGTCCTCAGAGACGGCGTTTGTCCCTAGCTGACCCTGCTTTGATCTTTGCACGTGCCTTCCACGTGGCTTCTAGGGGCCCACACTCACCCGGGACCTCCCCCACCTCTACATGTTGGTGGCCCCTGGGCTCACTTTTACCATCTAGAGCGCCAGGGATCTCGTGGTCTCAGGGCTGTGACCAGCACCTCTCCACTGAGGCTTCCTTGTGGCCCTGTCCCCAAGCATCCCCCTGCCCTCTCCACATCTCTGTTCAGCAACTCAAGCTTGATGTGGGCCAGAGTAGAACTCCTGGTCGTGCCTCTGCGGCCAACCTGCTCCCGCCACTGTCTTCCCATCTTGGAAAATGACTTCTCCGTTCTTCAGTTGCTCAGGCCAAAGCCCAGGAACTGCCTCTTCGTGGTCTCTCACGCCCCCCCCTCCACGTCTTTGAACAAATCCTGTTGTTTCTCCCTCCAGTGTATCCAGAACCCTGCCCTCCCCTTCACCTCTCCTGCAACTCTTGGGTCCCAGCCACCCTCACTCCTCACCCTTTACCTGGGCCTTTGCTGCAGCCTCCATTCTGGTTGCCTCATCCTGGCCTCATCCCCCACAGTCCCTGCTCAACACAGAAGCCAGAGAGACACGCTGGTAAAATGCCTGTCAGAAATCTCAATCCTCCCCTCCAGACCCTGCAAGTGCTCGCTCTCATCCAGCAGAAAAGCCAGGCCTCAGGACGTCCTTCACAGCCCTTAGGGTCCTCTGCCCCTCACCCCTGTGACCGCCTGCCCCACTGCTGTGCCCTGTGGCTGTTTCTGAAACCCCAGGCACACTCCCCACGCAGGGCCCCTGCTGGTGCCCTTCTGTCTCCCCAGAACATTCTCCCCTCCCGCCCTCCTGTCTTCATTCCTCATCTCCTCCAGACCCTCGTTTTAATGACACCCTTGTTTTAAAGCCTCGGTAAGGCTTTTCCTGACTTCCCGTCCCCCAACCAAGCCCCTCATTTTAAATTGCAAACCACCCAACCCCCGCCCCACATTCCCACTTACTAGTTTTCCCCAGCACAGGACCCGGTTTGTTAGGTTGTTTGATGACCCGTCTCCCTCTTCTTGACTGTAAAGCCCACGAAAGCAGGCATTTTGTCTCTTTTGTTCACTGTTGACTCCCCACTACCTAGAAAGGCACGCAAGAAGTTCAGGACAAATATTTGTCAGGTAATTGAATGAGAGAAGGAAGGAAAGAAAAAATCAGCCCTGGGACCACTGTGGTCTGGAAGGTTGCTGATGGTAGAGGGATTTGACTCCAAGCTTTCTAGCAGCCACAGCCAAGAGAAAAACATTTTCAATTACAATGTGGAAACTGACCAGGTGCCAACGAGGCCCAGATTGTCTTGATTCTGAGCCCCACAGGGCTCTCTCTGGGTTCTTAGGAATGTAAGCTCTGAGGAACAGGACAAGGCCCGTGACAGTCTGTCTGAACAGGCCCAGGAACAATTCTCATTTGGGAACTTTTTTTTTTTTTTTTTTTTTTTAATGTAAACTCTACACCCAATGTGGGGCTTAAACTCATGACCCAGAGATCAAGAATCAGATGCTCGGGAAGCCTAGGTGGCTCAGTCAGTTAAGTGATTGGCTTGCGCTCTGGTCATGATCTCACAGTTTGTGTTCTAGCCCCGCATCGGGTTCTATGCAGACAGCTCAGAGCCTGGAGCTGCTTTGGATTCTGTGTCTCCCTATCTCACTGCCCCTCCCCCACTCACACTCTGTCTCTCTCTCTCTCTCTCAAAAATAAATATTTCAAAAAAAAAAGAATCAGATGCTCTACCAACTAAGCCAGCCAGGCACCCCATCATTTGTGCACTTTTTTTTTAAATTTAATGTTTATTTATTTTTGAGAGACAGAGAGAGACAGAGCATGAGCAGGGAAGGGGCAGAGAGAGAAGGAGAGACAGAATCCAAAGCAGGCTCCAGGCTCCGAGCTGTCAGCACAGAGTCCGGCATGGGGCTCGAACTCACAGGCTGAGATCATGACCTGAGCCAAAGTCGGACGCCCAACCAACTGAGCCACCCAGGCACCCCTGTTTGTTTGTTTTTTTAATAGTTATTTATTTTTTGAGAGAGAGAGAGCGCACACACACAGGGGAGGGGCAGAGACAGAGGGAGAGAATCCTAAGCAGAGTCAACACAGAGCCCAAGGACGTGGAGCTCAATCCCATGAAGTGAACCATGAGATCATGACCTGAGCCAAAACCAACAGTCAGACGCTTCACCAACCACACAGGCGCCCCCCATTGGGCACTTCTAAAATGTCCTTCCGTGGAGGCCAAAAGCACAACCGAAGCACCAGTGGGAACAGAACAAAGCCTCCCTGGATGGTGCTCTCTGTTCTGGCTTGAGCCAAAAGCAAAGTGCAGAAACTCAATTGGTATTTGTTGGGACCACTGTCCATGAGGCCCTGGAGCTTGTGCTCCAGAGAGGGGCCCCAGTGGGAAACAGGAAACAGACGTGGAGGATCACTCCAGGCATTGCTATGGAGAAAGGTGTCACATGAATAATGTGACAGCCAGTGACTTGCATGCTGGTCTCCCAGGGCAGTCAGGGCCTGCCTCACTCAGAAGGTGTGGATGGAGGTGAGCCTAAAGGTTAAGAAGGCTGGAGGCCCGTGGCTCAGGGTGTTCAAGGGTGTGTGTGTGTGTGTGTGTGTGTGTGTGTGTACAGATGGGCAAAGGAGGCCTGGCTCACAGCTCATCTCATCCCTGGGTTAGCTGGGGGTCAGCCCGGCTGCTCCAACCCCAGGGGCTCAGAGCAAGGTGCAGAGGAGGCCAGCTCTTGGCAGGGACCCCTGCTCCCCATCACAGACAGCTCTTCCCAATGACTTGAGGGGATCTAAGCAGCTACATCACAAGGAGACCCTCACCCACAGCCCATAGGGTAATCTCCAGCCCTGGATCCCAGGGCCGGATGACCCCTCCATTTTCCTCAGTCTCTTGCCTGCCTCGATCATTCCAGACCCTGGAAGAGGCTATGAGGCTGCCAGAGACACTGTTTGGAGGCAGGAGCATGTCGTGGCTTCCCATCTCATTTCAGATGAGGAGCAGGCCTCTTGCCAGGCCCCCAAACCCTATGCAATATGACCCCTGCCCTCCTCTGACTTCCTGATCCAGCCACATCAGTGACCTTAAGGTCCTTGAACATGTAGAGTTCTTCCCTGCCTCTGGGAGTTCACCTATGCTGTTCCCTCATTAGGAAACACTCTTCCCTGTGTTTTACAAGGCTGACTCCTTCACACCCTTTGGGATCAGCTAACAAGGGCCCCTTCTCAAAGTGGCCTTTCTCAGTCTCTGTCTCAGCAGGTGGACTCAGTCCTGCCAGTCTCCTTCTCCCCACCCTGCTCGTTTGTCTTTATAATCTGTGACTATACATTTGTTTGCATACCCAGTACTATGTCTCTTCCTAGATAAGACATGGGACTTACAAACTCAAGGTGTATCTGTTTCATTCACTGCTGTATTCCAGCCTAGACCATCTGGCACAGAGTGAGTAGTCAATAAATATTCGTCAAATGTTTGAATTAATGAAAAATGACGTGGTCGGAGCTGCAGAGAAAGGTCTCTGGCAAAAGAGGAATAGTCAGATTGGAGAAGATGGCTGGGGGACAGGAAGAGAGGACGGAGAACCACTCTGAACCCCTGGGCAAAATCGTTAGAACAGACTGGAGAGGACTCCCATGGCCGAGGAGATGGGCATCTAGGGAACTGAAAAGATATTTCAAAGGCAGTGCGGTGTCGCAGAAAGAATGAGAGTGTGATGCGGTGCCTGAGTGGCTCAGTGGGCTAAGCATCCAACTCTTGATTTCAGCTCAGGTCATGTTCTCATGGTTTCATGGGTTCGAGCCCCACGTCGGGCTCTGCACCGACAGTGTGGAGCCTGCATGGGATTCTCTCTCTTCCATTCTTTCTGTCCCTACCTCTCTCTCAAAATAAATAAATATACTTTAAAAAAAAAAAGTATAATGAAGCCAGAACTCCTGAGGTTTTTTTTTTATTTTTTTTTAATGTTTATTTATTTTTGAGAGAGACAGAGACAGAATGCGAGTGGGTTGGGACAGAGAGAGAGGGAGACACAGAATCTGAAACAGGCTCCAGGCTCTGAGCTGTCAGCACAGAGCCCAACGCGGGGCTCGAACTCATGAGATCATGACCTGAGCTGAAGTTGGACGCTCAACCGACTGAGCCACCCAGGCGCCCCGAGAACTCCTGAGTTTTAATCCCAGCCCCATTACCAGCTGTGTGATGCTAGGCAAGTTCCTTAACCTCTCTGTGCCTGAGTTTCCACATCCATCTAGTGGCACCAACATCTTAGCGTATCTTAAAGCGGTATGTGGATTCAAGGCCAGGCAGGCCCAGGACTGGCCCCCGTTGGTGGGCTGATTGCAGGTAACAGGGTGGGAATTATGAGTTGGATGGAGTCAGTAGGACTCGGGGCTACTCTGCTCCTACCCACTTGTTTCAGCTTCTCTGAGGTGAGGAAGGCTTTCGAGGAGATGAGCTTTTGAATTCTCAGCTTTTCACAAAAATAGCCTCCCCGGCAGAGCCCCTGGTTTCCAGCAGACAATCTCTTTGTTGCTCAGCTGCTGGTGGGTGGGTGGGTGGTGCCACGGGCTGCTCATTTCCTGAATGAACAGCTGTGCCCTCTCCTCGTTGTCGAGAATAATCATAACATTACTTCAAGTCTCGGCCCAGCCTCCTTCATTCACGGCTGCCTGGCAGCCAGCCCTGCACGTGTTCGTCAGCCGGCAGGGAGGGGCCTCCGGGAAAAGCTAGATAAGAAGTGAGGGTCAGGCTCAGGCCCGTGGCCCTGGCCTTGGCCTTGTCCACAATGACCAGGCCTTGGGCTCTCACGAGTGGCCTTCCGGGCCCCGACTCCCGGCCTCCAGCGTCAGACTGTACCTCCTGCTTCCCTCACCCCCTCTGGCCGCACCAGCCTCCTTCCTGTTCCTGGGGCGCACCAACGCTCACACCCACCTGGGGACCTTCTGACCAACCATTCCCTCTTCCCACAGTGTCTTCTCTCTAGATTCGGGCGAGCCTGGCTCCTACTTGTCCCTTGGAGCTCCGCTAGAAATATCATTGCCTCAGAGAAGTCCTCTCTGGCCACTCCCCTCCGTTGGCCCGCTGTCTTGTAATCCATAGGCCACCAACAGCCCAAGGCCAAAGCTCTGCCAACTCAGGAGTCATGGGGAGAAGAGCCGACCTGGTCCTTGAATTTCTAGCTCAAGTCCTGACTCTGGTTCAGATGGGCCAGCCAGGGCCAGGGGTCCTGTGGCTTAGGAGAGCAGAGAGGGGATTCTCCACTGGAAAGCAGGGAGGCTGTTCCTTCCAGAAGGGACGGTGGGTGGTGGGCAGGGGAGATCACAGGCATCCACCCTGGCCCCAGCCCTTCTCTTGGGGCATGAGAACCATGGGCCCAGAGCCTGGGGCTCAGGCCTCTGTTCTGTCACTCTGCTGCTTCTCAGCCGGTGACTCAGTGAAGTCCCCAACTCTCCTGGCCTGCTTCCTCATCCAAATAAACCTCAGAGCTGCTGTGAGCAGCAGGTGAGCTGATGCCCTTGCGTGTACTTTGGAAACTATTATGGTCTTTGGAAGAGAGGAAACCAAGGAAAGCAGAGAAAGGTTTAAGCGGAAAGGTCCCCAGCCTAGTGGTGGAATAGAAACAGAACCCCAGGCCTCAGGTAATGATGCACAACATGTATCACCGTCTCTCAGGGGAATCAGAAACCTAGACTGTCTGAGCCTGATTCTGGAAGGGTGGGGATGTGTGGTGGCCTTGGACAGCGCTGGATTCAAATATCCTTCTAACCAGGTAATGAACACAGTCCATTCCATCCTGTCTGAGCCTCACGTCCTCGCCAGCAAGACAGGGATGATGATAATAAATGGCTGGCTTTTTGTGAGCCTTGAATGGTAGCAAAGCATGTTGCCTGGCACACGGCCCTCAGTGGGTCTTACGAGCTGTTGCTATTATTTGTATTTTTATGGATTGTTTTCTTTTAACACTCTCCTCTTTTTTATTTTAATAAGACTTCTTTTGAAAAAAAATTTTTAACCTTTATTTACTTTTTAGAGAGAGAGAGACAGAGACAGAAAGAGAGACAGAGACAGAGCATGAGCAGGGGAGGGGCAGAGGGAGAAGGAGACAGAATCCCAAGCAGGCTCCAGGTTCTGAGCTGTCAGCACAGAGCCTGACATGGGGCTCCAACTCACGGACCATGAGATCATGACCTGAGCCGAAGTTGGATGCCCAGGCGCCCCAATAAGACTTCTTTTGAAAGTGCCAGCCTGCCTCGGGAGGACTAAGGATATATACAGGAAAGTCTGCCTTCCTTCTAAGCCAAGGCTGAGGAAAGAGGATGGGAAGGAAGAGAAACCCCTTTGTGGAAGCCTCTTCAGTGGGGCTTATCTACGTACTGCACTGGCACCACCACCCTCTCAGAAAGGGCCTCTCTTCTCTACTTTACGGAAAGGCTGCGGAGGATCAGAATCAGTAAGTTTTTCCTAAGCGCACACAGCCTGAGGTGCTGGAGTGGAGATTCACACCCAGGGCCTCTCTGAAGTTAAAACTTGGGCCCTGGGAAGGGAGGGGGAGCCTGGGAAGGGAGGGGGAGCAGTACAGCCTGGAGTGTGGGTGTGTGTGTGTATGTGCCTGTAGCAAGCTTACTCTTCCCTTAGGGTCTTCTTCAATTCAATTCAATTCAATTCAATTCAATTCAATTCAATTCAATCCAAATGTCTTCTACTGGGGGCCAGAGAAACAGATGAGTTCTGTGACTTGCCAATGTTCATGTACCTTATTCACAAAGATTTCGGCCAAGTGAAGGACAGATCTGAGCACAGTGTCAGTGTTAATGGAGGACAGGGGACACTGAGGAACCAGAGGGTAGAGGAAGGTCTGAGAGACCCTGGAAACCTGGTTTATCGCACTCTTGTCTGGAGCATCCTCAGAGAGAGCTCCTCTCTGCTGCGACCTCAGTTCTCCCAGCCTCACCCCCCACGCCACAGCCCACACAGCGCGCGCACACACACACACACACACACACACACACACACACACACAAGCACTCCCACCCACTAGCTCTCTAATTGCCAGGAATGCAGGCTGCCCCAGCTACTCTCCCCCTGCATTCCTCAGCAGCTACTCCCACCTGGCAGGGCAAATTATACCCTGGCCTGGCAATAAAAGCCACTTTCCAAAAAAAGAAGCTTTAGGGCCCTGAGAGACGCAGCTAACTCTCTCGCCCAGCCTGAGCCTGACTCAGGAGGCGGTGTCTGGCCCAGAGGCAACAGGGCCCCATGTCCCTTTAAGCAGGGAGTACAAACTCCCAACCCAGTCCCTCCCTCTCGCTCTTCCTGACGTCAGGAGGAGGGCGTGTGTGAGTGAGTGAGTGAGGGGCTTGAGGTGCTGCATTCTCTCTCTCTCTCTCTCTCTCTCTCTCTCTCTCTCTCTCTCTCACACACACACACACACACACACACACACACACACACACACAGGCGTACACACAACACATCTTTCGGACCCTCCCCTGCTGGCCAGCTCCAAGCGCCCCGAGAGAGGCAGAGTGCTGAAGGCGGCGGCAGGAGGCAGTGCCTGGACCTCATCTGCCAGGGAGAGGTAAGGGGCTGGTTGGGGGAGGAGGGCACACCAGCTCCAGAAACTGGCTTTGGCAGGGGGAAGCAGGGAGGCACGAGGTGGCGGGCCGGGGAAGGTGGCTACCTCCCCTGAGACTGGCCCAGCCCAGTCCAGTTTACTCCGGGGACGTGGGAGGATGTGTAGATGAGCCCACCCTGTCCTCCCTCCTCCCCTGCCTCCCTCCCTCCTCTTGGCCCCCAAGGGAAGCTGAGGCTGTGTGGTTCCCTGTGAGAGAGTGTGTGTCTGTGTGTGTGTGTCTGGGACTTGTGTCTGGCTCAAGAGGCAGAGAAACAGCAGACACCTGCCAAGCCGCAGCCTCCTGTCTGAGAACCAGGGGAAGAGCCCTGACCGGGGAGATAATCGTGCTCCTGCCAAAATGAGAATGCAGCAGGGAGCATATGGGTCTTTCTCCCTGGAATTTGGGGCTGGGGCTTGGGAGGGACCATCTAGGGCAGGCAGACAGTTGGACCTGGAGCAGCTGTCTTGTCCTGACTCTATTTCTTCCCAGACGCGATGGGGATAATTGTGTTAATTGGCTTGGAGAGGTGGCTCCATGTAATTATTATCACCTCAGAGCCACCCCCACCCAGAGCTCTCCTCTCCTCTCCTGAGGCCACTCCTCTCCCCTGCTTGCAGGTCTGGCTTTGACCTCCACTCTTGCCAGGGTGCAGTCCCTGGAGAGCTAGGATGATAAGCCAGGGGCTGGCCCCCCCCCCCCCCCCCCCCCCCACTGTGGGACGCCCCGTCCCTGAGTGGCCTGCCCCCTGCCCCGGCACAGGGAGTCCAGGCAGAGATAAGGGGTGATGCTCGCACCCGCAAGGGAGACAGCAGGTTCCTGCCAAGCTGCCAGCCTGCAGGCTCTTCCCAGGGAGAGGGGAGGGGGACGCTGAGCGAGAGAACAATAATAAATACGGTGTGAACTGCTGCAGCGGCTGGGGCTGGGGGAGGGGAGGAGGAAAGCGTGCCCGGGTGGGGGGTGAGGGGTGGGCAACCTCTCTGAGAGCCTGGCACCATGCCCACCTGGATGTGCTCCAGCAGAGGCCTCTCGATGGGATGGGGCAGTCTCCAGCCCCCTGGAGGGTGGGGAGCCGGCTCCCCCAAACAGACTCCATCCCAGAGGCCTCTGGGCCCTCCAAATTCTGGATGTTTCCTTCACCCAGACTCCCTCCGCCTACCCGCACCGTTTCCTTGAAGTCCTTTCTAACATCTGTTTCCTGTATCTGCCCCCACCCCTCTGGATGTGTCTGCCCCCTACTCCAAAAAAATAGAAGGTCTAAGTAGGAACTGGTTGCACGAGGGCCTGGGAAAGGCCGAAGGACAGTTTGGGCCACAGAGTCCCCTCCCAGGCCTGGCTATGTTCACGGATGCCCACTGGCCGTGGAGGGGCTCAGGAGGGAGGAACAGGGGGGTCTTATACAGCCAGCCCGTGGAAAGGGGACACCCACAGGCTGGTCTGGAGGCAGGTCCCCTAGATTGGCACCAGCAGAGGGCGCTCAGGACTTGGCGGAGCTGGTCCCGTCTACGGGTCACCACCAGCACAGCCAAGTCCCAGAGCCTGGTGGGAAGGGGACTTGGGACAGTTCAGACCTTCGTCTGGGTGGTGCAGCAGGGTAGGGAGCGGAAAGTAGCAGGGGTGCTTTTCCCCTGCTCCAAAGCCGGTGGAATCGTGGTCACAGGGGTGGGGGCACGGCACGTTGGAAAGCTCTGGGCTTTGGGGTCATGCTGATTTGAATTCAGCTACCAGTGTGACTTTGACCAACCCCTTCCTCTGTCTAGGGGGGTTCAGAGTGGGGAAGTGACTCGCTCAGGGTCACACAGCCCGGCAGAGCTGGGATGTGAGCACGGCTCTTGCGCCGTCCATCTTGGCATACTCACCCCCACCGATGCCAAGGAAGCCCAAAGGCCTTCATCAGAACCGCCCCCCAGGGACGCAGGGGCACGTGACAAGGAGAGTTCAAAAGGCCTCGATGAAGCTCGAGTATTGGCTGGGGCAGCCCCTCACCCCCTTACACACACACTGTAGGAGGGGAAAGAATGAGGTTTAATTAGGTCACCTCCAGCTGCTGGAGCAGCTTTGGCACTGATGTATTTTAAGGAATGTCTGGTGGCTGGGGGGAGGGGGTGGCCGGGGAAGTGCTGGCTTCTGGCTCTTGGTCCTGAAGCCGTTTCCTCACCCTCCTGGGCCCACCATGGGCAAGACCCCAACGTTCAGAAAGCCTTCCCATCGCCGTCCTGTGTTCTCTGTCCTTCCCCTTTTTAGCCACTGTACCCTTTCCTCCCCCTGGCTGCTCCTCCATACCAGGGACTTGGGGCTGGGACACTTCTGTCGGGGGAGTTGTTTTTAAGCTTGCCAGAGTTGGCAAGTGATTCACCCAAGGTCATGGTCTGAGTCAGCACAAAGCCAGAAATAGAACCCCAAGCCCTGTCTCCCCAATTCTTCCGCGCCCCTGCTTTTCCTTCTCCAGGAGAGGGCAGGAAATGTCAGGGAGCTCCCCCCACCTCCCAGAGGTCTTTCTATAACGCGCCCCCCAACCTCTCCAGGTGCAGAAGCACAGCTCCTGACCTGCTGTGTGACCCCGCACTTCCCCTCTCTGGGCCTGCTTACTCTTCTAAAGAATGGGGATAATGTAATTATCACGTGGCAGGGGGTCGTGGGGTCTACCTGAGGAAATGGGGCCAAGGACTTGGCACACCACTGGCACGCGGCTAACAATCAGTACATGGTGGCCACGCCTCTTGTCATGTTAGGACTTCCCACGCTGTGTTCTGGTCAATCTGTTCCTCCCACTGGACTGGGGGCCCTCGAAGGGTGGGCCTGTCTCCTCTCGTGTCTGTTGTTCCGATGCCTGGCATTCAGTTTCCTTTCGGTTATACGTGGGTTTTTGACAATCTCAGAGGACAGCTGGACTGACCTTCAGTAGTCATCTGGACCAGTGATGATTTGAGTAGCTGAGGGGAAAAACGAGGCCCAGAGAGGGTTAAGTGCTTGCTCCAGATCACATAGCCCTGGGTGGTTGAGCTGGTTTGCTTTTCCTAATCTGCCCGGAACAAGAGGGATTCTCATGGTCAAGAGAGGACTCTGGTAGCCATTTCCTGCCCCCTTCTTTTTGGGGTACCTGAGACTTGGAGGAGCCCCAGCACCAGGATGGCGGTCACCTGCTGACAGGGCTGAGTCACTACGCACAGCCCCACGGCCCCATGACACCGTATCAGGGCCTCACCTCAGGTTACCTCTGAACAGCCCTGATGTTTGGCCTTTACCTCCCCTGGTCCTTCTGTCTGCATAATTGCTGGGGTTTGGCCTTCATGCAGGGAAATGAAGACAAGCTTGGCCGGGAGGATCAGAGCCAAAATGCGCGCACAGGGAGATGCCCTCTCACAGGTGGACCGTTGACACAGCAGCTCCTCAGCTCCTCCCACCAGCTCCTCCCACTCAGTGAAACTGAGGCTCGGAGAGAGAGAGGGTCACTGCAGACCTAGGGTTCCAACCCAGGCCGTCCGGGTCCTGACCTGCCCTCTGAATGTCCGTCGGCTCATCGTGAAGGGCATTGTTTCCATAAGAGATGCTCCCAGACATACCGAGTCCCTTGGGGGCTGGGCTTTAACTCTGTATCGAAACGAATGTTCTACAAACACATCTGTTTCTTTGCTTTTGGAGTTTATCTTCCCCTTTAGTTTCTCAGGGAAAGTTCTTCTGGTAAAACTCCAGCCGCGTTTTGGCTGAACCAGGAACAGAATTTAAGCTCACAGGAAGAAAACTGTTCGCCTTCAGACAAACCTGGGCTCTGTCACTTCCCTGCTGTGTGACCTTGGGCAAGTCACTTAGAGCCTCTCTAAGCCTCAGTTTCCTCATCTGTAAAATAGAAACAATTGTAATTCCAACCTTTCAGGGCAACTGGGAGATTTTGAAATGGAAAGCAGCCTCCTCAAAGACTTTTGCATGGTGTGCAGCACTCAAGACGATAAAAGCTGGGCCTTTGCCTGCCCCTTTCTGCCTCCTTTCTTCTGGAGGCACTGCACTGGAGGGTCTGCACTGGAGGCATACCCTTCTTTCCTTCTCCCTGGTCTGGCCCAGAGAGGGGAAGGCTGTCCAAGGTCGCACAGCCCCTCAGTAGCAATGCAGGGCCTGAACCCAGGATTCCTGACTTCCCACTGCAGGGCTCCAGAGCCAGACTACCTTGGTTCAAGTCCTGGCTCAGACATTAATTGCTGTGTGGCCTTGAGTGGGTGACTTAGTCTCTCTGAGCCTCAGTTTCTTCATCTGCAAAACATAGTAGTGATCGCAGCCGCCTTAACGGGCAGCTGCAGGAATTTAAGAAAAAGGAGAAGCAAGGCAGGCACCTGGTGGGTGGGCAATTCTCTGGGGAAGCGGGGAAGAGGAGAGTGAGGGTGGGCTTGGCTCAGCTCGGCTGGGTCTCTCCTTCTACCCACTCCTTCGTCCTAAGCCCAATTGAGCACCTCTGTCCGGGAGGAGCAAGCTCTTACCCGGCACCTACCCAGTTCTTCCCGCATCCCATCCCATCTCAGCCTCACGGTGTCCTCTGGAGGAGGCCTTCTTGTACTCCCCGTTTTCCAGAAGAGGAAGGAGGTGAGGGGAGACCGCAGAGCAGTGCTCTCTGCACTGTGGAGGCTGCCCGGTCACCACCCCCCAGCCCTAACTCCTGCTCTAAGGCCAACTGTGGCCAACTGGGGTGGGATGGGGTTCAAGGGTCAGGGAGCAGTCCCTGCCAGGCCTACAGAGCTGGAGGGCAGGAGCACCTGTCATTGCTTTTATTCCAACCACTTCTCTCCTGCTGCCTGGTCCATTATGGGGAACCCATTCTGGGGAGGGCCAGGAAGGGGGGGCTGCTGTCAACCCTAACCCTGAGTAATCAATGCATCTTTCCTGCTTCCCTGAAAGAGGCTTTGGGTTAGGAGGCCTGGCTGGCTGGCGGGAGCAGGGCCCAGCTCAGCTGTGTCTCCCTGGAAACCACTGTGGGCTGCCTGTGCCCCTCCCCCCCAAGACCTCCCAGCACCGGCTGTCACCGCCAAGCACAATACCAGCCCTGGGAAAACTGTGCAGTGGGTAGGCCCGCCCTGCGTCCTGGAGAGAAGGAAGCAGAACTTCTGTCCACCTGCCCTCCGTGCCCACATCTCGGGGGAGGGAGGCACCCTGGAGTGAGCTGTAGGGCCCGATGCCTCCTGCTTTCCCGGCGGTGGCATCTTGGGTAGATTTGCTGCCTGCTTTCCTTTTTGATAACAGCTTAATTGCAATATAATTCACATACCATATAATTCAACTGTTTAAGGTAGACAAGTCAGTGGTTTTTAGTATACTCAGAGTTGTGCAACAATGCCACAGTGGGTTTGAAGACATTTTCATCACCCTAGAAAGAAACTTGGCACCCATTAAAATTTACTCCCCTTTGGGGCACCGGGGTGACTCAGTCGGTTAAGTGTCTGACTTTGGATTTCAGCTCAGGTCATGATCCCATGGGTTCATGAGATCAAGCCCCGAGTCAGGCTCCAGGCTCACAGGATGAAACCTGCTTAGGATTCTCTCTCTCTCTCTGTGCCCCTCCCTCGCTTACACACACACACACACACACACACACACACACGCATGCGCTCTCTCTCAAAATAGATAAACATGAGAAAAAAAAGAATTTACTCCCCTTTATCCCTTCCCCCCCAGGCCTGGCAGCCACTAATGTGCTCTCTGTCTCTGTGGATCTGTCAGTTCTGGACATTTCACGTGGATGGAATCACGCAATGTGGCCTTTTGTGACTGGCTTCTTCCACGTAGCGTAATGGTTTCCAGTCTCGTCCGTGTTGGAGCGGGTATTGGCATTTCATTCCTTTTCATGGCTGAGTAATATTCCAATCTATGGCTATACTACATCGTGTTTCTCCATACATCTGTTGATGGACTTTTGGGTTGTTTCCACTTTGGGCCTATTATAAAAAATGCTGCTGTGAACATTCCTGTATACGTTTCTGCGTGATTGCTTTTCTTCTAAAAATGGAATAAGGGGCACCTGGGTGGTGCAGTCAGTTGGGCGTCTGACTTCGGCTCAGGTTGTGATCTCTTGCAGTTCGTGGGTTTGAGCCCTGCGACAGGCTCTGTGCTGACAGCTGGGAGCCTGGAGCCTGCTTCAGATTCTGTGTCTCCCTCTCTCTCCCTGCTCCTCTCCCGCTCATGCTCTGTCTCTCTCTCAAAAACAAATACATTAAAAAAAAGTTAAAAATGGGAATAAAAATGCCACACCTGGCCCTGCCTCCTGGAGCAGGCTCAGGAAGAAAAAGCCCACCTCCGCTTGAGCGGTCGTGAGGAGGTATGAGGGGCCTGAGAGGCGGTGGCCGCTCCCCTGCAGCTCTCCTGGCCGGAGGGGGATGGGGGCTGCTGGGCAGGAGGAGCATCTCCACCCCTAGGGACGGCAGAGACAGCTCATTATCCTGACCCAGAAAAATCCCGCTTGCTGTGTGACCTTGAACGGCGGCCAGGAGACCTGCCCCGCTGTTGGGTGATGTGAGTCCTCAGTCCTCCCAGAGCCCTGCCATGCCATGTTTTGGGGCTCCTTGGACTCTGGACTCCTAAGGAGCCTTAAACTCTTCCCTGGAAATTCTAGGCTGGGGTGGGGTGCAAGATGGAGGCCAGAAATAGGCTTGAGGCTCAGGGATTTACCTCTGGCACCAGGGCCTTTGGGTGAGGGGGTGAGGTAGTGAAGAACAGGGGTGAGGAAGTAGAGAACCTCGCCATCCTCCCTCCTACATGACTGTGGATTATGAGCACTTCTTTATATCCTCAGGCTTAGCCATGCCTGGCCATAGCCTGTGAGGGAGTGTGGTGGTGTTTATCAGATCCATTATACAGATGAGTTAACTGAGGCCAGTGGAAGTGCTACCCGAGGTCAGCAGCTAGTACACGGTGGGGCTGGGGTGCTCGTGCTCTCCTGGTCTGGGTGTCCTGCCTGGCCCCAGGCCCCCAGGCTGCCTGCCGCAGGCATGGCCAACAGCCTGGTTCAGTCCACTGAGCTATCCTTCCCAGGGTTCCACAGCAGTGTCTCTTGGGGCCTAAGACTTCCCAACCTCTGGGGAGAGGGAATGTGTTCTCTTTCCCAATAGAGGAAAATAGAGGATGCATTCTTTCAAGGTCATCCAGGCACCGAGCAGGTGATGAGGGAATTTCTACTGATCAGCACTGATGACAGCAATTTATTGGGCATCTCTGAGATGCCAGACGCTGTCACACACACTAAATCGTGGACTTCGCAGCAACCTTGCATGGTGAGTATCTTCAACATCATTTTGGAGCAGAGGAAAGTGGGGCTAAGGAAAAATCACCAGCATTCCCAAGAGCTTACCACTCTTGGTGTTCAAAGCAGGTGGAGAGTCATGAAATCCACACGGCAACCTTCTCCATGAAGTAAGAACCAGCACTATCCCCATTTTACAGAGAAGGAAACTGAGTCAAAGGTTAAGAGTGTTGACAAAGGCTGCACAGCCAGTTAGGTATTATAGGAGGAGGGATTCAAGCCCATCTGGGTCAGAGCCTGCGTTCCCACCCACCATGATGGAACTGTTGGAGTCACGAAGTTACAGCGACAAAGCTGAGATTCAAACCCAGGTCTGTGGATTTGAAGCTGCTGACGCTTGTGCAAAACTATGTTCCAGACCATCACTGGTCACCTTACCCATCCCACCTCCCGGACCCCTAGAGTGAGAGAATTAAGCTTCAAGCTGGAAGGACTTTGAGGTTAGCCTTAGCTTGCACCATCCATCGTGACCAAATACCACAGCCTGGGGGCTTAAACAGCAGACATTTACTCCTCACAGTTCTGGAGCTGGAAGCCCAGGATCAGGGCACAGCACGGTCTCCTTCTGGTGCGAGCCATTTTCCTGTTTTGTAGACCTCCCCCTTCCGGCAGTGTTCGTCACCTGGCAAAGAGGAAGCAAGCTTTCTGAGTCTCTTCTTCCAAGGGCATTAATCCCATCACGGGGCCCCACCCTTGTGACCTCACGGATACCTCATTACCTCCCAAAGGCCCCATCTCCAAATACCATCACATTGGGGGTTAGGACTTCAGCATATGAATTTTAGGGGAAACAATTCAGCTCATAGCAAGGTTAGATGACTGTTTTGTCTTCCTGGTGATGACCCTAAGTCAGGGTCCTGAAGTCACTGTGTGAGGATTCACAAGCAGGCCCAGAGCTCCAGACTTGTGCCCGGTGTCTAGAATCTGCTCATCCTGGACCACACTCACCTGTACCTCTCTCTCCCCATTCCAGACGGAGCCTGTGGCTGGTGCGGCTGCCGAGCAGGGCCAGGCCGGGCCCTGCCCGCAAGGACGCCCGAGTTCTTCACCGGCCCCTGAGCCTGGGAGCCCACCAGGCTCTCTTGCTGGATCCGCCATGACTTCAGAGCCCACGTCACCCCCAGTAGTGCCCCCACTCCACTCTCCCAAGTCTCCTGTCTGGCCCACCTTCCCTTTCCACCGGGAGGGCAGCAGGGTCTGGGAGCGGGGAGGTGTCTCATCTCGGGACCTGCCCAGTCCTCTGCCCACCAAACGGACCAGGACATACTCAGCGTGAGTACCTGCCCCTCGCCCAGGCTCCAGTGATCTTTCCCCAGGACAAGTCCCCAGCCCCATTCTTTTCTGACCCCTGTTGTCCTCACTCAAGTCCAGGGGAGCTGTGTATGAACCTTCCAGTAACTACTGTGTTCATTCATTCATTCACTCCACTAAGATTTATTGAGCACCTGACCAGGGGATCCAGTGGTGATTAAGACAGTCTTTGCCCATTAACTGCCTATAATCCAGAAGTAATTTCTCTACCATTCACCTCCACCCTGCAGGGTAGGGGGAGAGGACCCAGCTTCAGACATCGGGGAAGGTGAGGTCCTAGTGGGTTTGGAAGATGTATTAGGTGAAGGAAGTTGGGTGTTCCACATACGTGCATCAACCTGGACAGAAATGGAAGCAGGCGATTGACCTTTGGTGAGGGGTGGGCAGTCTAAACAGAGACCAGCCTTGAGCCTCTGGGGTAGATCACTGCATGGGATCACGGGGGGGGGGGGGGGGTTTGTGGAAGTTGCAAAGGAAACTGACTTGCCTTGGCCAAAGAAGAGAGTATTTTATATTTCATTTCATTTCATTTCATTTCATTTCATTTCATTTCATTTTTGAGAGAGAGCGAGTGAGCAGGGAAGGGGCAGAGAGAGAGAATCCCAAGCAGACTCTGCACCATCAGCACAGAGCCAGACCCAGGGCTCAAACCCACAAACCATGAGATCACGACCTGAGCCGAAATCAAGAGTCAGACGCCCAAGCAACTGAGCCACCCAGCCGCCTCTGGTTTTTTTGTTTGTTTGTTTTGTTTTTTCTAATAAGCTCCGTGCCCAATGTGGGGCTTGAACTCATGATCCCAAGATCAAGAGTAGCATGCTTCACTGATTGAGCCAGCCAGGCGTCCCTAAAGGAGAGGTTTTTGATGGCAGGCACTAATTGTCCCCTATGTCCAACCCAAGGCCAGGCACAGAGCAGATGCTTAATAAATGATGAATGGATGAGTGACAAGTATGTGAATAGGATACAGCTGCCTCAAAAAGTAGTGAGCTCCCCGTTTCAGGAGGCATTCAAGTTTAGGCTAGCTATTCTTCACTCAGAAGTCTTATGACAGGGGGTGCCTGGGTGGCTCAATCGGTTAAGCGTCCAACTCTTGACTCTGGCTCAGCTCGTGATCTCATGGTTTGTGAGTTCGAGCCCTGCACTGGGCTCTGAGCTGATAACTTGGAGACTGCTTGGGATTCTCTCTCTCTGCCTCTCCCCTGCTGATGGTGCGTGTGCATGCAAGTTCTCTCTCTCTCTCAAAATAAATAAATAAATAAAAAGAAAAAGAAATCTTACAACAGGAGCCTATGTAAGCCCAAACAATCTCAGGAGGCGAGAGTGCTGTGTAGAGAGTGGGGGGTGTGGGGGGGCACTCCCTGGGAGTCAGGAGACCCTCTTGCTGTGCACCCTGGGAAAGCCAGTTCCCCTCTCTGGGCCTCAGTCTCCTTACTGTCCAATGGGACCACGAGAGGGCCAAGCTAGCATAACTGCGCAGCTTCTGACCTGGGGAGGCTTTTCCACAGCCCTGAGACGGGCTCTGCAGGCAGGGCCTGGGAGGGCTGTGGGCATCCGGGGGTGGGGGTGGAGTCCCCAGACCGTAGCTCTAATCCCCCTGCTCTATCCTCAGGACAGCCCGTGCTTCGGCTGGCCCAGTGTTCAAGGGTGTCTGTAAGCAGTTCTCACGCTCACAGGGCCATGGCTTCATCACACCCGAGAATGGATCCGAGGACATCTTTGTGCACGTATCTGAGTGAGTCCCTTTGGTGTCCCTATTCTTGGCTGGGTCCCTGTTGCAGGTTCCTGGCAGTGCCTCAAGAAATGCCTCCCCAGGCTTCTCCCCTGGCTGGCTGAAATCTGGGGTCCTGGCATCTTTCTCCTGCAGTAGGGGCTGCGGGTGCATGGGAGGAGAAGGAGGAGGAGGAGGAGGGCTAGGCTGGAGCAAGGACCCTCACCACCCCCCCTCCCCCCCCCCCCCCCCAACCACTGGCTGAGCCCTGGGATCCTGTTTCAGCATCTTGAAAACTGAGAGGGCTGGGCTGGCCCCTGGGTTTTTCAGCCTGAAGGGCAGAGACACAGGAGAGGCGGTCTAGGCCCGGCCCCCGGCCCTGATGCCCGGCAGAACCTGGAGAGGACACTGAGCTTCTCCAGGCCTCCGGACCTCCTGTGCTTTTCACATCTCAATCCTCAAACAGCAGGGGAGGGACTGCTTAGGGTTCCCACTATATGGATTCGGATCCGAGAGCTCAAACTCTGGGATGGGAGGGGAGGCTGCCCCCAGCCCGTCTGGGAAGGGGACCCACTGCTGAGCTGACGCTCCTCTCCTGCCCACCAGCATCGAGGGAGAGTACGTGCCAGTGGAAGGCGACGAAGTGACCTACAAGATGTGCCCCATCCCGCCCAAGAATCAGAAGTTCCAGGCTGTGGAGGTGGTGCTCACACAATTGGCCCCACACACTCCCCACGAGACGTGGTCTGGCCAGGTCGTGGGCTCCTAGGCTGGGGGGCTCACGGGTCAGCTGCTGGGCGGGTGGGGAGCCACACTGGGTAGACGGGCAGCCTCGGGCTCCGGGCCCCGCTGCGCCGGCTGACCCAGTTCCCTGGGCGGCCTCAGTGTACACGTCAGTCTGTCTGTGCTTGTGGCCGTGAGCGTGTGCCTCCATCCACCCCCGTGACCAGTGACTGTTGTGTGAGCTGGACCGAAGGGGAGGCCACCAGACCTGCCTTCTGTTTGTCCGCTCTCTCCTCCCCCTCCCTGCCACATCTGCACAGGACGCCCTCGCCCTTCTGTCCACTGAGCCTCTGAAGGCCTGCGTCAGGCCTGGGAGGCGGGGGCACCAGTGGGCCCACCGTACCAGCTTGTTCCCCTTGCCTCTGCCCCAGGCCTGGCCCCGGGACCAGACTCTGCTTGTACTTAAACCGCCCACCCTGGGCTGGGGTCTCCCACTGTGGCCTGTACCCCTTCCCTCAGAAGCCAGGCCAGCGAGAGCTCTGGGGGAGCCTCTCAGCCTCTGGCAGGGCAAGAGGGCAAACGTTGGAGGCAGACAGAGCCCTCCTCACCGCCACGGCCCAGCCTTCCTTCCACCTGCTCTCTCCTCTTGGCATACTGGAGAAGTAGGCAAGAAGGAGCTGAGCGTGGAACGTAGTTTTTGGGGTCCTGGTTTTGCCGGCCACAGTCCCTCCTCCCTAGCCTGATAACAGCTCTATGAACTCGGGTAAGGCCATGTCCCCTCCCCGGGACTGTGCTGAGCCATGCTGCCTCCGCCCTCCGAGACGCAGATCTGGGGAGGGGTGGGGGCGCATCGCCCCCAGTTTGGATGGAGCCATCCCCTTTGCCCTGACCCACAGGCTCTGCTGATAACTCTGCCCATGCTGAGATCCACTGGCTGCTGAGGACCCAGTGATGCAGACGCATGTCCCCTCAGGCAGGGCCAGGCATGGGCACCTACAGGATGGCCCTCAGCCTGTGACACCACCAGCCCTGCAACCCCTTGCTGGCCTCTTCCTGCAGCTATAGTAGGTGGCTACTGCGCCCCAACAGGCCAGTGGCTGAGGTGTGATCCCGATCTCTCGAGTCCCTTAAGGGGTGTGTGTGTGTGTGTGTGTGTGATGTGTATGTGTGTTCACTCTTGGGTGGGGGGCTGGTCTGGCCTGGGAGGCCAGGACAGAGCAGCTTTGCCTCCATCCTACCACCACCACCACCCCCACCCTCCTTTCCATAAAACACATCATTTGGTGGGAAAAGAAATGGGGGTCAAGGAAGTCTTGCCAGGGACAGTGACCCTTAGGAGACTGGGTCTGTGAATAAAATGGGCTCAAATGCCCAGAATGAGGAGGTATCTGTTTAGAAGGATCCCCAGCCTTGTGGGAGCCCTGAGGTCCCAAGGTAGAGATCAGCTGGGGTAGACTCCCCCTCCCCTGTTCTCAGTCCCTGCAAGGCTAGGGGGCCAGAACTGCTGAGATATGCTGGATGGCCCCTGCAAACTGAGAATGGCCCAGCCTGACACCCCACTCTGAGCTGCAGCTACTCCAGCAAGGCCTAGGGCTTGCCCTGGAGGAACAAGGACTTCCTGGCTTCCTTGGTGGAAGGTTTATTGGTGCCCTCCCCACCCCTCCCTTAAGGCACTTGCTGGGAGACAGGATGTGGTGACATCAGCCCAGGGCTGCCTGGCGGGGAGGGAAGGGCAGAGGGGCAGGAGGGCTCCTCCAGACCCACAGCCCTGCATCGTCCAAGTCAGAGATCCCCCTGAGACCCACAGCCTCCCGGACTCCCCCTCCCCCACCTCCTAACACTGGCAATAAACCCTCAACTGTGACTCAGCCTGGCCCAGAGCTGCCTGTCTGTCTGGGTCCCTGGGGAGGAGCCTGGGGAGGGTACCCCAAACCAACCCTTGTTCAGGGCTTCAATGGCCTATTCCCCTCAAGTGGATCAAAGACTTCCTGTGTGACCCCATGGGGAGTGGAGGGAGTCCCTGCCATCTTGCTTCTCTTTCCTCATCTGCAAAGCGGTGGCTGTAATGTCATCTGTGACTGGGACCAATCATCCATTCAGATGGAATTTACACCATACCTTGTTCCAGGAACTTTAATATTTGTGAGAGAAAGTTCTGGCAAATACGCACCTTCCCTAGCACTCTGTACCCCTCCGGCACAGGCGAGCGGGCTGGCTCTATCTCGTCTGACACTAGCACGTGCCTACTCCCAGCGCAGGCAGATCTGTTCTGTTCACAAGGACGGGCAGCAGCTGTAGCCAGGGCTGTCAGGGTGAAGGACGGAGCTGGTCCCACCAGGAGCTGACCGGATGGGGATGGTGGTCCTCGTGGACCCTGGCCCCATTAAGGTGGGCCTTGCAGCAGGGTATAGGAGGCAGGCATCCTGATCCCAGAGGAGGAGGGGCCCTGGCTCCCCACTTCCTCAACACCAGGGCCAGGGGCCCTCTTTAGGCCCAGGTAGAACTCTCTGGAAGTCCCTAAGAGCGGGTGTGGGTCCTGGTCAGGCCTCATGGGCGGTCTCTGGGAAAAAGATCTCTCGGCATCGCTGTACTGTATCCTGTGGAGAGACCACGCTGTGGCCGACGGTCCGGGGGTCAGCGTAGATCTCAAAGTCATTCCCACCCTGCACACAAGAAAGGGCAGGGAAGACACAAACATGTAACGCCTGAAGGAGCTTCCCAGGGCTATGGCCCAGCATGCGCCCTGGCGAGGAGCCCCCCTCCCCACACTGGCTCCTGGAGCTGCCTCTTCTGCCCTCTCAGAACCACCAGGAAGCCCACCTTCCGGGCCTTCACCAGATCTGCCCTGACTCACTGTGTGACATGGGACAAGTGTCCAGCCAGCTCTGACCCCAGCCTTCCAATCTAGGTAATGGGGCTGGTGAACACTAGCTGGTCTCCAGTAGTCTCCCAGGGGCCTGTTCTGTTGCCCTGTGTCCTGGCCTTGACCTGGGGGTGATTTGGGCTGGAAAGCACCTGGGCTGAGCCATACTCACGGGACTGGTCTCGTTCCCAAAGAAGTGAATGGTGTCAAAGCTGTCTTGGTCCAGACTGTCCAGGCAGTAGCGCTTGTCCCAGCCCTCAGGGAAGACGTCAAAGCTGATCATGCCTCCTGTGGGGGATGGCGGACACGGCTAACAGAGTGGTGGCCCACTGGGTGAACTTGGGCAAGATCCCTCATTCATTCACTCGACAACCCTTGAGTGCCTGCTTAGAGCCTGGCAGAGGGCACGGAAGACTCAGGGACCTCACGAGAGTTGCGATCCAGGGGGAAGAACAGGCAGTAAACCAACCAGACCACCTCGGAGCATGTAAGTCAGTGGGGTCGGGGGAGGGAAGCTCCCCAGCCAGCACGGTTGGGGAGATCTCTCCGGGAGGGAACACTAAGGCCTAAACCAGAGTGGCAACTGCAGGGGAGCAGGCAGAGTCCCCAAGAAGGGCATGGAGTGTGCCAGCACCAGAGAAGGCTGGGACAGGGCAGGGGTGAGGCCATACAGGCCCTGGGGTCCAGTGAGGGCTCTGAGCAAGGGTACAGCATGGTCTGCTCTTCTGTGAGTGTCCCTCCGGACACTGGGCAGTGGGTGACGTGGCAGTGGGAGGATAGCTGTGCTGGAGTTAGCCAGAGCCCGAGAAGAGGCTGCAGGAGATGATGTGAGCTGCGGTCAGATTCCAGAACCATTCTGGATACAGGGCCTTGGGACTTGCTAGTAGACTGCAGGTGGGAAGGGGTGAGGGAGAAAATTGAGGGAGATGCTTTGGTTTTTGACCTGAGCACCTGGGTGGGTGGCAGGACATGGGCTGGGTTTAGGTGGGGAAGACTGGGGGCAGGAAAGCTTTCTAGAGGTGCTGGGGAGCGAGACGCTGGGCTGGCTTCTGTGCCAGGCTCTAAGACCCTCCACAGGACAAACAGATGGACATACCTCGGGAGAACCTCAGCCCTTTTCCGGCAAACTCTGTTTTCAGGGCTTCCACAAACTTCTCCCGGATCTTTTCCTTCTGCAAGAGGGGAGGGAGGAGACTCAGGGGGCTGCTGTGAGCCAGGCCCCGTGTGAGCTCAGGTGGACACCATGACCCCCCCCCCCCCCACTTTACAGATGAGGAAACAGAGGCTCAGAGAGGGGGCTGTGCCTTGTTCAAGGTCATACAGCCTCAGTGGCAGAGCCAGGGCCTGAGTCAGAAGTCTATGACTGAACTCAGGGCCGGATCCTGCCAGTGGGGGTGTGGGCAGGGTACCTGGAGGAAGCCTCGGAATGGAGGCACGAGGAGGAATTTGAGGGGATGGGGCAGTCTGAGTCCCAGGTCATAAGGTCCACCTCAGGGCAGGGCTCAGTCCTGTTGGCTCTGCCCAGCTCAACAAAACAAACCAGACACCAGAGATGGGCATGAGATGCCCATGAGGATGGGGAGCCCTGTTACTAAGTGGTGGTGGGTACTGAGAGATCAGCAGGATGCCAGGTGGCCGTGAGAGCCTGGCCAGTCAGCTCACAGGTGACCTGGATGGGAGTTTGGACACATCCTGGGGAACCAAGAGTCACTGGGGACTCTTGGGAACAGAGTGCCCAGGACTGTATTTTAGTCAGTCCACATTGTGTAGGATTGGAGTGGAGAGAGGCAGGCAGTGGCCAATAGTTTGGGGCCTGCAGTAGGCCAGGAAGGGTGAGCTATAAGGCCAGATATGACCCAACCTGAGAGATAAGGGCAGACCCTCTGGGTTCCAGGCCTGGCCATGTGACTATGGACAAGTTGCCTGACTTCTCTGAGCCTATTTCCTGGACTAAAAGATAGAGGTAATAAATGAACCCTACCTAACCTGCGTCTCCTAGAAAAGCAGACAGGAGGCATGTGAGCCCCCTGCCTGCCTTGGTTTTGCCTTCTTGGCAGGCAGGCAGGCCCCCAGGGAGCCCAGAGTCCCCACCAGGGGCCACTTTGTGGGCCTAGGGTTAGAGTTAAAGGTGTCCCAGGCTCAGAATAAACATTCCCACATCACCTAGGATGCTGTATCTCCTGGGTCTACAGAACCAAGCTGATCACTGGACAGGCCGTGTCAAGTCCAGAGTCAGCAAGGACGAGCACTGTGACTTGAGCTGGTCACTTAACCTCTGGCCTCAGAGTCCTCATCTGAGGAAGGGGACTACCTGCCCTTGGGATCTGAAGGACCAGAGAATAAAATATTTATATGGGATCCTGGCTGGTGTAGGGCATACAGATCAGGAAGTTCATGCCCCCCCACCTCCAATATCAGAAGGGGGCAAAGAGGAGCCAGAAAGACAAGAGAAGATCCTGGGAGCTTTGGGAAGGGTCAGTGTGTCTTAGACTTCCATCTCGTCTAGTCATTATAGCCCAAGAGATGGGAACTATGTTTACCCCCACTCTACAGACATGAAAACAGAGGCACACAGTAGTAAAGCCACTTTTCTAGGCTGCTCAGCAAGCAGGAGGTGGAGCTAGGATTGGAAACTGGGTGGCCTGAG
Organism: Herpailurus yagouaroundi; assembly: GCF_014898765.1. Lineage (NCBI taxonomy): Eukaryota > Metazoa > Chordata > Mammalia > Carnivora > Felidae > Herpailurus > Herpailurus yagouaroundi. The sequence continues at coordinate 7,404,472 of NW_024412413.1, read as the reverse complement.
TAGAGGCCACCTCTCAGTATGTGCATGGGAGAGGCTCTCTGCCAATGGTCAGTGTTAACCACCCCAAAAAGAAAAAGTCTTCATGCCTGTGGGCATTGCCTATTCTAAACCTTGGGACCCAAAGTGGGAATGGGGGGTCGGTGAGCTGGAAGGCATCCCTATGAGTCCCACCCACCCTCAGGGAAACACCAGAGGGGAACAGGTAGAGTCCCAAGGTCCCAAGTTCAAATCTTTGCTCTGTAACCAATTCCCTAAGTGACCTTGGCAAGGCGTTTCCCCTCTCTGAGCCTGTTTCCTTATTCATAAAATGGGGATAACACCACCTATTTCATTCATTCAGCAAGTATTTCTCTCGAGCACTTGCTACGTGCTGGGCATGTGCTGGGCACATGCTGGGCACAGGGGATCCAGTGGTGAACAGCTACAGAAATCCTGGCCCTTAAGCAGCTTATAGCTTCAGCAGGGGAAACAGATAATGACCAAGATTTGAAAAGTAGGTGATAGGGGTGCCTGGGTGGCTCAATTGGTTAAGCGTCTGACTTCAGCTTGGGTCATGATCTCGCAGTCTGTGAGTTCGAGCCCCGCATCAGGTTCTGTGCTGACAGCTCAGAGCCTGCTTCAGAGCCTGTGTCTCCCTCTCTCTCCCTGCCCCTTCCCCACTCACACTTTGTCTCTCTCTGTCTCAAAAACAAATAAACATTAAAAAAAAGAAAAGAAAAAAGAAAAGTAGGTGATAGAGTGTATTAGAGGGCAGCGATGGCTGCTTGGGGAGGAACAAGAGAGGAGTAGGAGGTGCAGGGGGACGCACTGTTGTATGGAATGAGAAAGTGACACGTGAGCAAATGTGAAGAGGAAAGGACCAGCTGAGTCTGAGGAAAGTGTGTTCCAGGCAGAAGGCACAGCCCTGAAGTGGGAACCTGTCTGCTATCTCTAGAATCAGCAAGGAGAACATGGTTGAAGCAGAGACAGCAAAAGGGAGAGAAGGCCACAGACGGGCCAGCGGGAAAAGGCTTTGGATGGGTGGACTCACTCCATCCCTGAAAGGGCAGGGTAGGTGGTAGGCTTGATAAGCAAAACCCAAGTCAAGGTTTAGCAGGGGCAGCACATGCAAAGGCGAGAGAGATACTGGTATGTGCCAAGAACAGATGCAGAGAGAAGGCTGAAGGGGTGGGCTTGACCCGGGCAGACCCCTCAGGGCTCAGGGCGGCCCAGGAGGGGCCGAGACACTGCTCAGTTGGCGAGAGGAGCAACGGAAGTTCTGTAAGCAGGGAGTGCATGGGGGCGGAGGTGCTTCAAAAAGGTTCCCAGTGGCACCGTTAGAGAACAGACTGGCAGGAGCTTATTGGGGAGGGGGTGGGGAGAGACACATAAGTGAACAGATTTGAGACAACTCCGGAGGCTGAATCAAGAGGAGTTACTGCTGGGGCGCCTGGGTGGCTCAGTCGATTAAGTGTACGACTTCAGCTCAGGTCATGATCTCACAGTCCGTGAGTTCGAGCCCCAAGTCAGGCTCTGTGCTGACAGCTCAGAGCCTGGAGCCTGCTTCGGATTCTGTGTCTCCCTCTCTCTCTCTCCCTCCCCTGCTTGCGCTCTCTCTCAAAAATAAAATAAAAACATAAAAAAAAAAAAAAAAAAAGAGTTACTGCTGTACCCTACAAGGGTGGGAAGGTGGAAATGATACCCTAGGGTGTTGGCTTAGATAAATGGTGGCCAGTGGTGGAGGGAAACCAGCCATGTTGGAAAGACACAGAAGTGCCTAGACCATGGCACATGGTGGGTGTCCAAAAGGGGACTGGTTGAATCAGACCACCACTGCTAATCCATTTCACTGATGGGAAAACAAAGGTTCACAGAGGTCGAGTAACTGAGGCCCTACAGCCCAAGGTCACACAGTTGGTGGCACCTTGTCTAGTTCGGAGAACTCGATTCGCTCCTCCAGGGTACAGCTCCGGCCAATGGGTGAGATGTTCAGCATGCCATTCCGGAACTCGATGAAGGTTCCACTGATGGTAACGGGGGTAGGAAGGGGGGCAGGGAGCCAGAGAGAAGGAGAATGGCCCTGAATTCAAATCCAGCCCCATTTGGGACCACGGCCTCCTTGGACCTCCCAGGAGACAAGAATTCACGCACCAGTAAGTTGGGGCCCTGGAGCATGCAGGTCCCATCTGAGAGACCCACCCCTGTCCTCCCTCAGGCCTGGGATGGAGGGGGAAGGCTGGATGCAAGGCTGGAAGGGGTCTCACCGCTTCTTGGGCAGCCTGAGCAGGGCCATGTAGCGGAGGCAGAAGTTGATCAAGTCTTGCAGCAGCTCCTCCCCCAGGTGGCTCTGGATGGTCTGGGCAAGGAACAGGGGGGCTCTGGGTTTGGCAGGCACAGTGCCCTCCCCCAGCCCAGGACAGAGGCACCACAGGCTATGTCACTATGGAAAAGTGTCCCGGTCTGAGGCTCAGGGGGCCACTGACCTGCTTGGAGAGCAGTCGTCCATGCTTATACTGCACTGTCCCATTCTCGGCAAACACATAATCAAACTTCTCGATGACTTCAGGGACATGTAGAGGCCAGGGGGAAAGAAAGAGTGTGAGACCAGGTACCCGGAGCCAAGTAGAAGGATAAAGCCCACACTCCTTGGTTTGGCATTCAAAGCCCATTTATTCCACCCCAAACCTGCTTTTCTAGGCTCTTCATTTTCAGCTTTTTCCCCAAACAAGCCAGTCACACCTCTGGGCCTTTGCTCACACAGGTCCTTCTGCCTGGACCACCTTCCCCCACTCCATGATCTGGCTCCCTCCTCCAGAAGCCTTCCAGGACTCCTCAACAGAGGGAGTCATTTCTGCTCTGTGATCTCACAGCGCCACCATCCAGGCACCATCCAGGGGCTTCTGTCACTGGTTGCATGGGGGGGATTTCCAGCTCTGGCTGCCATGTAAGTGGCTGGAGGGTGTGGGAGGAGGAGGTGCGGGGGGGCACAGCCAGGAGGCTGCTGCAGGGTCTAGGTGGGAGGCGATCACCTGGACAATGGAGGGGCAGTGGACACGCAGACATGGACACACAGGGAGCTATTTCTAGACTTACTGGAGAATGCACGAGGGGGTACGGGAAAGGGAAAAGTCAAGTAAGTTTCTGGTTTGAGAACTGGTGGGATCTGCCCTGAGCTGAGACCAGGAACTCAGCTGAGACCAGATGCTCTGGGTCTAAAACAACTTCCTGAGTGACTTCAGATCCTTCTCTGTTAAATGGGATAACCAAGCCCTTCCTAAAGTTGGTGTTGAGGAGTAAATGAAAAGAAGTTAACATATGGCCATTTTCAGCAATGGTAGCCATTACTAACTACTGTGCATTTCAGGGGCCAGGCAGGGGCCACCGACTGGGCCAGCCAGGCATAACTATGTGCATTTTAAAGACAAGGAAATCATCCTAGACTCAGCAAAGAGAGCAGAGAATGTGAGCTACTCAAGGGCAATATTCTGTCTGCTTTGTTCCCTGTTTCTCCAAAGCCTGGCACAGTGCCAGGCACATGGTAGGTGCTCACTGTGAATCAGTGAGGGGAGTATTTCGCTGTTTCCCCCTACTTCCTCTGCAGCACAGAATCGGGGCAGGGTCTTTGAAGGCACATGGGTCCAGGGGCCTCCCGAACTCCCCACTCCCTGCACCCCCCATCCTAACTGTGGGTGGCTCTGGGCGCTGCTCATACCTTCATCCCCCTCTCCCAGCTGCTCAGCAATCTTAGAGTAGTCCGAGCCGCCCACAACACCGATCTGCACCCTAGTTCGCAGCTTCTGCAGGAAGGCAGCCACCTCAGGGTCAATTTTCTGCAGGGACAGGTTGGGGAAAGCACAAGATTTGTGGCTGTCAGCATGTCTGGGACCCCCATTCAATCCTCACTTGGTGCTCAGAATCCAGGGAGCCCATGGTTCCACTGGAATCTGAGGTTCAAGGTTTAGAACCCAGACCACAAAACTAGATGTAATGGGTTCAAAAAGTCTCTCAGCTGCAGGATGATCTTGAGCAATGGGCTTTGTTTTCTTTTGCCTTACTTGTCCCATCTATAAAATGGGGGAAACAGAGTAGCAACCAGATGGAGGCAGTCACTGCTAAGATTAAATGAGATCGTGGATCCAGAGTGCTTGGAAATAAACAAGCAATTAACTGGTGACTAATCACATGAGGATTCCCCACCAAGGAAATGCAAACTAATGAGTTACACTCCATGTTTTCAAACTTTCAGCTCTTTAAAGCTGACAATATGTGTAGTAAATGATGATGTCAGATGTTGCCTATGAGAGTGTAAACTGGTGCAGCCATTTTGGAGGGTAATTTGGCAATATCTATGAAAACTTAAAATGCGTGTGCCCCGTTACCCAGAACTTCCGCTTCTCTTGCCTGGATGTATATGGAAGTCCCCTGGGGTATGGTTTGTAATAGTGAAAACCTGCAAACAACTCATAGGCTCATCAATCAGAGAATGGTAAATACCTGCTCTGAAATACTACACTGTGGTTACACAGAATAAGGCAGGCCTGTGCTTCCAATATGGGAGAGTCCTGAGACATGCTGTTAACTGTTAAAAGCAAGTTCCAGGAAGGCACACACAGTATGATATCACCCATTAAATTAGGGGAAAAAAAAGGCGGGGGGGGGGGGGGCGCCTGCGTGGCTCAGTTGGTTAAGTGTCCAACTTTGGCTCAGGTCATGATCTCGCGGTCTGTGGGTTCAAGCCCTGCGTCAGGCTCTGTGCTGACAGCTCAGAGCCTGGAGCCTGCTTCGGATTCTGTGTCTCCTCTCTCTCTGCACCTCCCCTGCTCGCGGTCTGCCTCTCCCTCAAAAATAAATGAACATTAAAAAAAATAAATAAAAGAAGCCTCACAAAACAATGCTTAATATTTGTTCTGAGCAAACAGATCTAGATGAAGGTCTGGAGGGAAGCCACAGGAGAGGCAACCACCTTTCTTTCGGGAGGGGGTGGGCCAGGGATCCTGACATAGTCAGAGGGAACTTTAGCCTTCTCTGTTGTTTTCATTCTTTACAAAACAAAGTGTTTATGAATACGTGTACAATTAAAAATTAACTTTATTGGGGCGCCTGGGTGGCTCAGTAGGTTAAGTGTCGGACTTCAGTTCAGGTCATCACCTCACGGTTTGAGTTCGAGCCCCGCGTCGGGCTCAGTGCTGTCAGTGCACAGCCTGCTTAGGATCCTGTCTCTCTCTCGGTCCCTTCCTCGCTCGCTCTCTGTCTCTCAAAAATAAATAATAAACATTACGGGTACCTGCATGGTTCAGATGGTTGAGCGACTGATTTCAGCGCAGGTCATGATCTCACAGTTCGTGGGTTCAAGCCCTGCATCAGGCTCTGTGCTAACAGCTCAGAGCCTGGAGCATGCGTCAGATGGTCTCCCTCTCTCTCTGCCCCTCCTCTGCTCACACTGTGTGTGTGTGTCTCTCTCAAAAATAAATAAACATTTAAAACAAATTTTTTAAATAAACATTAAAAAATTAACTTTTAGTTTTTAGCTTATATATTTATTTTTTTAGGAATCTCTACACTATGTGGGGCTAGAACTTACGACCCCCAGATCAAGAGGTGCATGCTCTTCTGAGCCAGCCAGGTAGCCCAAAAATTAACTTTTAAAAAGCACTAAGGATAGGGCTTGGCATGAACATTGAAGGACAGTAATAACACACTGTTCTTATATAGGCTGATGGGTCAGTGGAGCAAAGGGTCAGAGGGAGGGGCTGGGGCTGTGTCTTCGACCCTGCCACCCTCCACTGACTTTTTCTGCCATCCTTGAGGAGGACCCTGAGAGCTGCTGGAGGCAGGGCAGCCAAATACCTCCTTGTGCCCCCAGAACCCAATCCAGGGCCGTCCAATAGGGAAGGGGGGGGGGTCATTCAGGACCTAAAAGGGGAGGCTAAGGCCTGGGTTTCCATCAGTCTCTGCCCTGCAACCCAGCCCTACTGGCTCCCTGCTCTAGGGGATCTTAGTTGTTCCTTATGCCCAGGGACTGGAGGGCAGAATACCCTTAGGGCCAACAAGAAAGAGGCCTGCTTATTTATGTACCCCACCAGATCAGATTGGGGGCTCATCTAGGGTGAGATCCAAAGCCAGAAAAACTGAGCGTGGAGCAGAGTTTGGCGACAAGCCTTTAAACAAGCAGTACTCCCACCCTCCTTGTGCCACAGTATGTTCAGTGACCAGACCAGGCCTGGGGACTCTCACCTCCATCCAGGTGGTCAGAGCCCAAAACTAATCTGAAAAGTTACAGAAGCCTTACCTCCTTCCATAACTGGGGGTGGGAGGTAAAGTGGGTGAGGAGCTTGAGAAAACAGACCTCCACCCAGGCCTGTAAAGGTCTGGTGGGCTGGCTCCGAGACCCCCGAATCCCACTAGGTGGCGACTCTGATGCTTGGGTGCGCGCAGAGGGCTCTGGGCTAGGGCTCTAGAGCCCCGGGCTCAGTCGCCAGCTTCGGGCTACAGGTGCATCCTAGGGGCGGGTGCCCGGGCTGGCGAGGCGGGGGCGCCCGGGGACCAGGCCTCGGCGAGAGGAGGCCTGAGCGGGGGCAGCGAAGCTAGGTCCCCGCTCGCAGCCTCCTCCCTCCAGACTCCCACCCGCCCCGACGCTCCCGGGCAGAAGGTGAGCGCAGACGCTCGGGGGATGGGACATGGAGGACCGAGTCCCCATCACTCCCAGTAGGCGGCCCTGGGGCATTAGGGGCTGTATACCGCTGCATCCTACACTCGGTCCTGGGGTGTCCAGGGTCACGTCGCTGCAGCCCTCTCTGTCCGCGTGACACTCCCGACGGGAGCTGCTGAACGTCAGGGCCTTACCTGGCGAGCCGGCGTGAGGGTCCCGTCCACGTCAAACAGGCAGAGGACGCGCTCCTTCCTGCGGGCGCCCTCAGTGGCGACCGCCATGACTGCAGCTCGGCGCGCGCGGCAGAGTGCAGCGATGCCGCCTCCAGAGCCGAGTAGGAAAGAGGCTAGACTAGGCGGGGCGCGGGAGGGGCGGGGCCAGGGCGTGATCTCGGCGGGAGAAGGACTGCCCTGACGGGGCGGGGGCGGGGCCTGAGCTGACTCAGGAAGGCTGATTCTGATTGCACCAGGTGGGGAGGGGGCGTGGCATAGGGAGGAGCAGAGAGCAGCAGGCTGGTCTGATTGTTCCAACCAGACGTAGGCGGGGCCTGAGCCTGGGCGCGACGGGAAGTGAGGCATAGAACCCGGAAGAGAGGAGCGGGGCCAGAGTTGGTGCTCGGCGGGAATATCCTGATTGCATCTGATCTAGGGTGGCTGGCCGGGGGCGGAGCCTCAAACCCTGCAGTGCAGTGAGAGGGCGGGACTCCAAGAACCTGAGCTGTCCCCGAGTCTCCCCGCCCGCCGTCAGTCACTCCGTGACTCACCCGTTCCTTGCTAATGCCTTTGCCCTACAAATCTTAAGCGTTAATCTGATGGCCTTTGCTCAGGCTCTGGACTTTACCAGATGGCCTTGGCGGACTAATAATCCTTCCGCTGTCATTCTGTCCACCCCGTGAGGCCTAGCTCATGGTCCACCTCCTTCAAGAAACCTTTCTGGATCCCTCTATTCATAATTATTCAACCATCACGTTGACTTTATGATCAGTCCTAGGTTGCCTTCCCTCCCAGCTCCACCACTATGTGACTTTGAACAAGTCACTTCACCTCTCTGAGGCTTTGTGTCTCCATCTGTGAAATGGGAAGAATATCACCTACTCTGTAGGGTTGTTGCGCATATGCAAAGAAATAAAAAATGTAAAAGAGCCCACATAGGACCTGGCACACAGCAGACCTATTCCAAAGGAGAATGTGTATAGATGTGTTTGATACCGTTACTGATTAAACAGGTATTGCACGTCAAAAGTCTTAACAATGGGCAGACCTCTGAGCCAGCAATTTAACTTTTAGAAAATAAGGGGAAAAATGGGGATTGGTTAAATTATGATCTATTTATGAGATGAAGTGCCACGAAGCCATAAAAATCTGTGTTGTAGAATATTTAGCGTGGAAAAAGCATGGTAAGGAAAAGCAGCAGGCTGTCTCTGGGTGCTGGTATTATGGTGAATTTCAAAGTTCCCTTTGAAATGCATGGACTACAGCTTCCTCTTCTCCAGGATTCTGTTTTGGCTTCCTTCCATACTGCCAGAGCCAAGCCCCCCTCCCCCCCCCGCCTCCCTCTGTGCTCCCAGGGAGTGCCATTCAGTTTGGGAGTACGCCTGGGTGGGCATTTTTGCTGCATCCACTATTCTTGCCAATGCCTGTGATGAAGTTTGAGGGTGATGGTTTGTGGGGTCCAGAGCCGATGGCCAAGAAAGAATTCTTGAAGGCGTCTTTGGTGCAAAAAGGTAATTTTATTCAAGCATAGGGACAGGACCCATGGGCAGGTAAGAGCTGTACAGCAAGTGTGGGAGTGACCTGACCCTTTTATGGAGTCGGGGAGATGAAGTAAGGAAGAAGTTTCTAAAGACCTTCACATGCTAAAGACATACTGGAGGCCTAGCTATTGTTGAATTAAGGTGGTTTTTCCCTCTAGCAAAGCATTAATATTGACAACAGGGAGTTCCTGGACTTTAGGCCATTGATGGGATTGCCTTTTTCTGGTAAACTGGTGGAGTCTCTTATCTGTTTAACCATTTGGTTTTTTTGTCCTTTCCGGTTTTTGGGTAGCTGGGAGTGTCCGAGGAATAAATACACGTCCCACCTGGGAAGGGGGTGTGTGCCAGCTTTACTTTGCCCTCAGCTTACCTCACGCTCCCTCATCACCTGTGATCAGCTCTGGCAGTTTAGGCCATGCAAAGACACACATCCGCACACCTATGAGTGGCACTTCAGTGAACAATGCTTTTGATAGTTTTTTGTTTTGTTTTTTTGTCTTGGTAGCTGCAGTGCCCTAGGAAGATCTGATATGGTTTGAAATGTTGGGGTTTGGAGCTGAAGTCCAAGAAAGAATTCTGGAGATGTCTTCGGTGTAAACTGATCATATACTTTGGGATTTGGGGAAGGTAAAGACAAAGAGAAGTTTCCAAAAGGACTTTCATATGCTAAAGAAGATTCTCAGGATCTAAGAGGCCTTGCTATTGTCAAACTATGATCATTTTTTTTTTTTTTTTTTTACTCTAGCAGAGCATTAACGTTGAGACAGTTGGGACTTCCAGGAGGAATATTAAACTCTGCCTGTCTCAAGGATTTGTCAATGGGCTGCAGGTTATAAGGAAATTTAATTTTGTCTACATTTCCTTTTGCCTTTGTTCTCATCAGATCGCTCGAGGCAGAGTCCGGAAAACTGCAGTTTGGTCCCTGCTAACTATAAGGACTTGGACAAGTCACATTTCCCGAACTGTTTCTTCATCTACATAATGGGGACGTAATCCCCACCTGATAGGACTAAGAACAGTGAGCTAGGAATAACCATTATTTATTGACCCCCTTACTATGTGCTAGCCATCACACTGGACAGTTGACTGCATATCTTCATGCATTCTCACAGAAGCTCTAGAAGGTATTGTCTCCACTTGGTGAGGAAAAACAAAAGGGATGTACCCAAGGCTATATAAAGAACCTGGCAGGCCTGCCGGGCTGAGACCAGAGTGAACAGGTAAGGTGATTACCTGCACAGGCAAAAAACTTAGGAGGACACCAAAATAAACATCAAAATAAGTGGTGTTTTAATTTTTTTCTTTCTAATTTAATATTTTTAAAAAATAAAAATTAATGCCAAAAAAATCTGTGATGAGCAAAATATAGAAAAAAATGTAAAAGACAGGACCAATAATTGTGCCCTGCTGAGGAGCCATATTCAATCCGGGCCATAGGAAAACACCTGTTTGTTTGTTTGTTTGTTTGTTTGTTTGTTTCCAGGCCCTATGCCAGAGTTTGGTTCATTCATTAAACAAATGTGTTGGGGTACACACTGTTCTGGATTCTGGGAATACTGTAGAGAACAAAACAAGGGCCTTGCCCTCAAGAAGCGTTTGTTTTCTGTTGAATACTGACAGCAAGCAAAACCATCTCCGCGGGAAGGAAAACCCAACTCGATCTGCTCTTCCTGCTCCATCCAGATCTGGTCCTTGGGTCTCTGGGCACTGGTGATGAGGGAGCATAAGGCAAGCTGAGGGCAAAGCGCAAACTAGCAAACACGCCCCTCCCCCCAGGTGGGATACTTGTGACATTCCTCAGGCACTCCTGGCTGCCCTAAAGCTGAGAGAAGGAAAAAAGAAATAGTTAACTGATAGAAATCACAGTCGTGCAGGACAGGAGTCACCAATAGTTTACAAATGCAAATGTTTTAGTAAATTACAAGAAAAGGCAATCTTTTTTTTTTTTTTTTTTAAATTTTTTTTTTTCAGCGTTTATTTATTTTTGGGACAGAGAGAGACAGAGCATGAATGGGGGAGGGGCAGAGAGAGAGGGAGACACAGCATCGGAAACAGGCTCCAGGCTCTGAGCCATCAGCCCAGAGCCCGACGCGGGGCTCGAACTCACGGACCGCGAGATCGTGACCTGGCTGAAGTCGGACGCTTAACCGACTGCGCCACCCAGGCGCCCCAAGAAAAGGCAATCTTATCAATAGCCTGATCTCCAGAAACCTATAGACTCAGTTTCCTGGAGCCCCAACATCACCCTCCCTTCCGTAGTGATCTGGGAAACAAAGGCAAGAAGGAAATGGTAAATAAAATTAAATTTCTTTATAACCTGCAGCCCATTGGCAAATACTTGAGGCAAATACAGAGCATAGCATTTCTCTAGGAACTCTCTACGGTCTTCATGTTAATGCCCTACTAGAGGGAAAACAACCTTAGCTTGACTATTGCAAGGCCTCCTATCTTCTGAGTCCTCTTTAGCATATGAAAGTCTTTTTTGGAGGCCTCCCTTTTGCCTTTACCTCCCCTAACTCATGGTATATAACCAGTCACTATTCACAACCCCAGTGCAGTTCTTTCTGCCCATGGGTCCTGTCCCTGTGCTTTAAGAAAATCACCTTTTTTGCACCAAAGACGTCTTCCAGAATTCTTTCTTGGCCATCGGCTCTGGACCCCCACCACTCCAAAACCCCATCACTGGCAGGGCCTAAGACCCCTCCCAGGGCCCAGTTAGCTAGTATAGAGCCGGTGGGTGGGGCTGGAATTGCCTAAATTAGTCTCTCATATCTCACAGCCAAGAGTTCCTAGGAACTGGTTAAATGCAGATACCCAGGCCCCACCCTGCTGCTGGGCTCCAGAAGCTGTAGGATGGGGCGCACAAGGCAGAACAGGTTTTTGTCTCCTATGGATTGGGTCCACTCTTACAAATACAAACAAAGCTAAGCTCCCGACAATAGCACATCTGTAGTGAACTAGTTTCCTTACAAATACCTTTCACAGTCTCTTCCAGAATTCTCACCTCAACCTTTTTTACTGAAACCCAGGGAGGGGGAGTGAGTGCTCTGAGGCACAAATCCAGGAGTACCAGACGGAGTAGCTCTGTGGCTACCAGTGTGTCCCTTTAAGAGGGAGGCTCATCCCTGGCAACTGGTGTTCAGATGGGGCCTTGGAGAGGCCCTAGGGGGAGGCAGAAGTAGGACTGGGGGAACTGGGACTACAGAGACTGGTCGTCAGAGGGCATTCTGAGAGCACCAAAGGAAGCCAGGTCTGAAGACAGGGGGCCTGAGACCCTAGCCTGGAAGGATCCTGCTCAAAAAGGAAGGCTCTGGCTCTTTGGGGCCAGACCTTTGACTGAGATTTGGAGGTTAGTGGCTTCCATATTTGGTTTGGACAGTGTAGCTCCTACCCTGGGTACTTCACTTGCTTTTGCCAAGAAACCTTTGAGGTGAGTACGCTTATATCAATTTCTAGAGGTAGGTACTGACACCAGAGTACTGACACCCTCTGGGGTGACCTTGGCTTCCCAGAATCACAGCAAGGTCAGAATTCACATTAAGTTCTGTTCCTCTAAAGCCCATGCTTTTCCCTGCCCCCTTGGTGGAAGGCCAACTGTCAACATGTGCTGAGTGAATATGGGAGGTGTTGACCCTCTTTTTCTCTATCTGGGGTATGACTTTTTTTTTTTTTTTTTTTTTTTTTTTTTTAGAGAGAGCATGAATGCATGAGCAGGGGAAGGGGAGAACCTTAAAGCAGGGTCCATGGGCGCAGGGCTTGAACTGTGAGATCATGACCTGAGCCCAAATCAAGAGTCGGACACTTAACCTACTGAGTCACCCATGCGACCCTGGAGTGTGACTTTTTCAGGGGTGCAGTCCCAGCCTGAGGAGCAGCCTTGATGCAGTGTATATACAGGCAGACTGACCGTTCCTTGGCTGTCCCTCCTGGGGCTGTCCCTCCGCAGCTAGGTGAACTTGGGCAGGTCCCTCCCACTCTCTGAGCCTGTTTCTCATCTATAAATGGGGCCACCACTGCCAGCCTCTCCCAGGCTGTCAGGAAGATGAGGGGGCGCAGGAAAGGAGCTGTGCTAAAAGGGGCTTTGCAAAGAACAGTCAGGGCTGGTTGTTGGTTCTAATTCCCTCTTAGTTTATGGGCAGCAGGAGGTTGGGAGATTGTGGATGTTGACTTTTTTCCTCCATATTTCAAAACACCTGCAGGACTTCTATTGTTTTCACAATAAACAAGTCCCGTTGAATTTAAATAAGCAGAAGGGCACATGCTCAAACAAGTCCATTGAATTTAAATAAGCAGAAGGGCACATGTTCAGAGGTGGTGTTTGTGGAGGGGGTGGAGGCTGTTGTTGGGTTGGCACAGGCTCCCTTGGGGCCAAAGCCAGTGGGGCCAGGGATGGCACTGCCCCACCTGGAGATGGGGGGCAGGGGCGGCAGCCCTCCCTCCCCCTCTACACCTGGGGTTAGTGATCTCTGTGGATCAGAGCTCAGTCCCAGGACTGAGAACTAGTCTCTAGAGTCATGGGCAGGGAGAGGAGTTTTGCTCCCCAGGAGGGGTGGTAGAGACTGTCCGATCTATAGTCTTTATTCTACAGATTCAGAGAGGCCCATAGAGAGGGAGGCCTTGATCAGGGTCATTTGAGTCAGAGGGCCAATCCAGGCAGGTATGTATCCAAATCCAGGGTCAAATTTTTATGGCCGACCCTCCCCTTTGATGTCCGCCCCGCAAGGAGATGCTGGCTCTGTGCCAGGTCCTGTGCTGGGCTCAGGCACTCAGGTGATCACAGCTAGACCCTACCCCTGGAGGGTGCCCCAGCTAGTGGGAGCCTGCCAGGAAGCACCCACAAGAGGAGGGGTCTGCTCTGGGGTAGGGAGAAGTCAGGAAGGTTTTGTAGAGGAAATGCTGTAGCTGGGCCTTTAGCTCTGAGAAAGGGGTTGCTCTGAGGATAGTTGGGGAGAGATGATCCAGGTCCAGCAAACAGTAAATTGAAGGTGGAGGTGGATACTGTTTGCAGTGACAGTGGCCTACACTTAACAGCAGGGGATGGGGGTTGGAGAGGTCCAGGGACAAACTTAGGAAGGGCCTTGATAAATGTGAGAACAATTGGACTGTTGTACTGTGGGCTTCTGGGCGGGGTCGGGGGCGGCACAGTGGTTGAGGTGTGTAGGGGGCAGGGCTTGCTTCTGTGACCTGGGGTAGGTGAGACTAGCCCCTTGGGGGTGGGCTGGGCCCCGAGTACATCCACAGCGCCACCTGGTGTCCACCTGTCTCACTGCAGCGTGACCTTGTGGGGCTTTCTCCAGGGGAGCCAAACCTTTGAGCAGAGATCTCTGCAGGGGACTCTGGGCTCCCAGGCCACCCTTCAGACCAGGGTCAGTCCCCGAAGCCCTACCCCCTTCAAAGCAGCCAGGTTCCGTGGTCAAGGGGTCACATTCAGTGATGTGCCATACCCCTCCTGGTTCTTTGCTGCCCTCTCAGGCCAGAGCCCCTATGAGTGTGAGGACACAAGGGTCTCATGGTATAACCCACCCGCCCAGGCAGGCGTCCTCTTACACCATGATCCCATTCCAGAGCAGGTCCGGCCTCCACGCACACAGCTGTGATGAGCAGCCTACTCTTACCTAATGGTTCCCTCAAGCTTTAGGGAACTTTGCCGGAATGTCCTCTCCTTAGAGCTTCCTCTATCCAGTACCACCAGGCACCATCACTCCCTCCTCAATGGTTTTCTTTCAACCTTGCTGGGGCCGTACAGATCTTCACTACATGCTGAGAACAAAGGCAGGTACCACACAGCATGTTCAGCATGTGTGTCTTCAAATCCACAGAACCCTCTGCAAAGATGTTCACAAAATCCAACACCTCTTAGGATGATGGGATTGCAGACAACTTTTCCTCTCATCTTTGTACTTTCATTGGTTGCTTACATTTTCTAGATATATAATATGATCAAAGCAAATACTTTTTGGAAAAAACAAATGAAGAAATCTAAGCACACCCCAAACTAAAGCTGGAGGAGCTCTGCTGAAGCTCATGGATGCAGGACAAGGGGCTGTGGCAGTGGCTGCGCCATCCTGCAGCTCTGGCCTTTCCTGTTTCACAGGAGCTGTCCATTCCTCCCAGCACTCTGAACACCAGGGGAGCAGGGAGCTTCTTCGCAGCTCCCCACTTAGCAGATGCACAACACACCTCACCTCTTACCTGACAACTGCAAGCCCCCCCCCCCCCGCCTCATTTTCTGCTCCTCTTGCACCATCCCATCTCTCAACATAGCAAATCGATTATGTCACTCTTTGACCTACAAAGCCTCGCGCCATCTGGCCCGCTGGCCTCTCCAGCCTCCACACCTTCCACCACCTCCTTGGCTCTCGTGCTGCGGTCATTCTGGCCTCCGTTCAGTCCTTCCAACATTCTTTTCACTTGCTGCTCCCTGTGCCCGGAGTGTTCATCTCTCTGATCTATACTTTGTCAGTGAGGCCTCAGATTAAACATCACCTTGTCACACAACTTCCCCAACCTCCTGACACATACTCCTTCACACCTGGGGAATTCACACCTGCTGCCACCTGGTTGTATTTCCTCCCTAGCACTAGGCCACCTGAGATCACCAAACTTCTCTACCCTTTTGTCTCCCAGCCTCCTCAGAATAGAATCCCTGCTGGGCAGGAGCCTTGTTGGTCCTGCTCACCTCTGTACCCTCAGCACAGAGCCCAGGGCTGCTTTACATACAATAGGCTCCCAGGAAGACGTTTGTGGGGATGAATGAATTTACCCTAGACTGACTTGCCGTGAGTCACAAAGTCTAAGGGTAAAACCATGTGTCATTTCCCACAGAAGCAGGCAGTACACATCAGCAGCATCTGGTCTTGGAAACTGTCCTCAGCAGAGAGGATTGGCAGGGGCCTCTGCCCAGAGCTGGCTCACAGGAGCCCCCAGTCAGTGGCTGTTGAATGCATTCTGCTCTCAGCCTGACATTCACTGAGCGTTTGATCTGTGCCAGGCACCGAGCATAGCACTTTACATTTACTCTCTTGAAAACCACCCTGTGAGGTAGGTACCATTTCCTCCATTTTACAGAAAAGGAGACAAACAGACTGGCCTACAAGTGGCAACGTTAGGACTTAAGCACAGGCTGTGTGATCTCAGATTCCTGCCTCAGAACATGTCAGCTTTGGGGGCAGGGGGAGATGTCAGCCAAAGCCACCTACCCTCTGTGTCCTCTGGAGAGACAGAGCCTTATTCTTCAGCTAGCACGCTGGAAAGACACAGTGCCTCAATAATAAGGTCTCACAGGTGTGGTGGTGAGAACATGGCCTGGATTCAAGGGCCCGGCCGTTTGCCACCTGGATAACTTAGTTTCTCTGTACCTGTTTCCCCATCTGTAACACGAGACCAGTACCTACACCTCAAGTCCGTTGTGTGTGAAAGTACCTAGCCTCGCCTCGGCCTGTGGCACGTGCTCACTCAAAGCCAACTGAACCAACAGACACCTGCGGCCACACTAGTGTCTGTAGTGCCAGGGGACGCTCGGAGAGCCATCCACCCACCTCCACACTTGTTCAGTGAGGTCGTCGTAACAAGGTGGGCAGAGATCCTTGGGGCCACAGACCCAGCCTATAGCCAAACTGAAACCATAAGTATACGCTTCTTGGTGGGGTGAGATGCTCTCTGATGACCAAGGTCCTCTAGAGGAAGATCTCATAGGCTGGGGCCAGCAGACGAGGCTTTGAGTCTTTCTCTACCACCAGCTGCAAGGTGACATTGGGCAAGTAGTATTCTCTCGGGGCCTTTTCTCCATTTTTGTAAACCAATGGTGAAAGTCAAATATTCTTCCCTATTATTGTCACTTCTCATCCACAAGGCTAACAAACAAGCAAAGGCAGCATATCCAGACTCAGCAGAGTTAAGCTCAGAGGGAGACAGACTGAGAAGAAGCCTGGCTATGTTGGACGCATACCCAAACCTTAAGCACGACGCAAATGCAGCAGGCAGAAATGAGTTTATTGCATTAGAAAAAACATCAAAGAAAACCAGCAAACACCTCCGTACTAGACACAGTCATTAGTTTGACTTCATGGGCAAAAAGGAATCTCAAAGGTACAAGCTTTATTTTGGGGAAGGGGTGAGGTCCATCCCTCCTCCTTCCCTGTCCCTTTAAACCAATGGACCTTGATGGAGGTGTCTACTGTATGATACACACATGGCTCATTTCTCACTCTGCTTGCCTCGCACACTTGTGTGGAGCTAGCTGGTCATAATGAGCACGCTCCTGAGGTTCTGGCATTGACAGAGAAATGTGAGGATTGGGTTGGCGGTCGTAGCCTGAGCCCAGGCTTCCAAAATGAGTGATAGTGGGACTTGGGTGGGGGGAGAGAGCTGGCCTTCCTGGAGAGCTCAGAGAAGGCTGCTTGCTGGCTGATCCCTCCATCTTTCCCCACAAGCCTAGAGCCCAGGCATTGGCACAAACGGCTGCTGGGCATGAAGCGGGACTTTCAGTGAACCAAGTGACAGTCTCTCAGGGTAGCTACTTTGGCTAACTTCTCCTGGGTCTGGAGTGACTGCTATTAGGAGTGAAGCCAGCTGAGCCTGGATATGGGGGAGAAGAGAGAAGGAGACTGTGATGCCACACCTTCTGGCTAGAGCTGAGAGCCCTGGGAGGGAAAGTCTGGAACAGGAGCCTGGAAGAGACAGAGGGCTGGGCAAGGCAACCTGGAAAAGGAGAGAAACCTGGGTGGGAAGCGAAGGACTCCACTAGTAAGCTGCCTTCCCGAGAGGTACCCAGCCCAAAACCTATTCTCCGTGAGCCCAATTCTGCCAGTAGGTCAACATTAAATAGCAGTCCCTGCTAGTTTTCTGCTCTCCAAAATGTCACTTGACATCACAGCTGGTCACCATGGGGGTGCCTCTGGGCAGGTCACAGGCAAACAGAAAGGCAGAAAATCACCTTTTCCTCTAGCCAAGCCCCTGATGACGCCAACTGCTATGGCTAATGGTAGAGACGGGAAGATGAGCAGCAGCTTTTTGAAGAGCAAAGGCCTGCTGCAGGCCGGACCCCAGGAAAGAGAACATAATTCAAGTCTGAGAAGTGGCAGGAGCTGTGGCGGGAGGGACCCATAGATGCCAGGGCTGGGACTCAGGGACCTGACAGCTCTGAGACCCTTCTCCACACCCCCCCAAAAACTAACTTAAGGGAGGCATGTGTAGAAAAGGAATCTGAAAGCCTCTCCAGGTAAGAAACGTCCAGATTGGTCCTCCCTATAAGCTCCTAGCAGCAGCTCATTAGGAAAATGCCCAGTCAGGCTCTCAACAATGCATCCTTAAAGTCAGAATGACAACAGAAATAACATGTGCCTTCAAAACACACTGAGGATAATGTAAAAAATCTCTATCAGAAACAACTCAAAATTTGCTTGCCACCTTGATTCTGCATTATTATTCTATCTTTCTACATGAGGGATATTTTCCTAGAACAGGGAATCATTTCCCCTTGGTCCCTAGCTGAATATTGCATCTGGTTTGGGGGTGAAGGGGGGTGGTACAGGGACTACAAACAATCTACATTATTACTTGTAGACAATAGGCCTGGGTCTCTGCCGCTCCAGCCCAAACCTTCACAAACTACGAGGTCAGCCATGCTGAGGAAGAGCAGCCTGTAGCCAGCAAGGCAGGTTCTCCAAAATTGATGTCAGAGGATTGGCAATCAGTAGGTGGAAGGAAGAATGGCTTTATCCTGTTTTCTCTGGCCTGACACTTGCTGTCACTCTCCCCTGATCCTGAGGCTTTTGGTTGCTCCAGCCCTGGCCCCGTGGCCTTGCTTGGGGTAGGGAGAGGAGGTGAGAGAGGCTGTGGCTACAGAGTTCACTTAGGTTGGGTCAGTCATCCTGAAACTGGTCTCACGTGCACCAAATCCTTTGGTTCATTTAACACTAGAGAGGAACTGCTTCCGGGATGTTGCAATGGCTGCTTCGTGGATGTTGTAAAACTCACCTGGGTCCCACAGGTGGTGGCAACCTGGGTACAGCGTGGGCGTTCTCTGGAAAGAGGTTCTGGGTCGGGGCTCCCCCAAACCGTGCCTCTTGCCTTCTGCTTAAACAAACCCTCTCCCTTTCTCCAGTGTGGAGGATGCCTAGGAAGCAGTGTCAAGAGTGAACTCACAGACAAGACAGCCTTAATAAATTAGTATAATACTATTAGAAGGGATGGCATTTTGTTTTGTTTCTTAGCAGCATTGTCCTACATGCAGCCTGGTGATCTCCTTTCCTGGGAAATTTAAAAAGCCTTCCCCTGGTTGTTAGCTCTGATGTAAAATTATAAAATAGAAATCTGGTAGGGTTTGTTTTGTTTAAAAAGGAAAAGCCCCGGTGAGGCAGGGCGGTCCCATGCAGTCCTGTTAGCTCTGGCCGTTGGGTCGGCCCACGGGGCTCCCTCCAGGAGGCTGGATCTGAATGGAGTCCAGGAGGGGCCGCAGGGCCTGTCCGAAGGGCCTGTGGAGAAAAGAGACCCAGGGGCTTGGGTGGGCTGGGTGCAGACAGTCACAACCGCGCCCATGGATACAGTGATGCCACCACACAGGGAAGAAGGACACCCATAACCTCACTCGCTTTTCTCACCTACCTCGCACATCACGTTCATGGAGGAGCCCTCAAAATGGCCTGCTCTGTGTTTTTATTCCTGGGGTCCCCCTCACCCCGCGGAGATGCTACCGTCTTACTACTTCACCTATAGACCCTGGTTAGCTCTGGCTTGAACAGGCTAGCTGCATACAGGGAACTAGAGCTTTCTGACCTTTCTGCACTTGAATCTTTAATTCTCATGGTATACATGGATAAAAATAAAGTTTAAGTGAGGAAACTGAGGCAGAAGAAAAAGGATAAGAAAAAGGTATTTTCTAGGGAATACTCAGGAAAAATGACAAACGCAGGTTGCCAGGAGGTGTTAAGGCCACTTTCTAAAGGGCTCCCAGTTTGCTCTCAGAGTAACTTGGCTGGAAAAAAACACTGCAAATACTGGAACCTTAGAGACTTTTCAAAATTCCTAGAACTTTAAATCAGGGTGCCCACAACACATCTCAGTTACTGGCTTTCTTTTTCTTTGGTGGATATTGCCATTTTTGAAAATCATGTCCAGGTTCAAAGGGAGCATTCTCAAGCGTAAACAGATGACACCAAGATATATTAACCTTAATTCAGACAAGTCCTGGAGCTTCACCCACCAAATAATAACAGCAAGAACATTCCAGCTACTTATACTTGCTTAGGGCCTCATAACCTAGATCCTTTAGTAAGGCTGTGAGGCTTAACACACCCACCAAGGAACGGGAAGGCAGAGGCAGGGCTGGGAGTTGGGACTTTCCTCACTAGATTGACACCGCAGCCTTGTTTCCCTTGCAAGTTTTTCCTAAGAGGTTTCTACCCAGGTGTGAAAAACAGCTCACCTTGCTGAGCCTGCTAAACCTGCCAGGATCTCTGTTGGACAGGGCCCCAGTTCAGGAGAAACTGAGTCAGGGTTCGCAAACAGACATGGTCCTGGAGTGGTTAGAGGCTTGCCTGAACACAACAGCAAAGGAAGGGAAGGGTGTGATGGCTTTGGGTGTGTGTGTGTGTTGTGTGTGTCCTTTCAGGGGACACTGCTTAGATGATGGCCCACAAAGCTCGGACCACATCAGGGTGGGAGGGGCTACAGTGCGTTCTTGAAGAAAACATCTACTGAGGTATGAGGGCAAGTAGGAGGTTGTCTCTGAGGGCATCAAAGAGCTCATGGTGCAGGGGAAGAAAGACTAACAAATGACATTCGCAAAATAAGCCACCCTACTAATCCTCTGATCTGTTCTCTGCCTGTCTATCTAAAAGTACACTTTATGCGAGGACTTCTGGGGAGTGGCACGCTTCATGAGATGCCAGGGCTCTGTACAAATGCTGGAGCCGGCGTCAAGTGGATTTCTAAGTTCTGTGGTTGCACTCAGGCCAGGATAGAGTTGGTTCAACTCCAAGGAGGGTGAAGTATTACAGGCACACATCAGTGAGTGGAGAGAATGGTGGCTTTACCTGGTAGCAGCTGCCATCATGACAGGGCCCACCTAGCTCGGGAGGATTCTGCTGAGATCAGGGGCCAGACGAGCAGCACGGACTGTGAATGGGGATTTCAGGGGCTGAGGCAGAGACCGAAGGCCACTTACGTGGATAGAATTTCAGAGGGAAGGTCAGTGATGTAGGAAGGGATCTTCCGCCCGGTCAGGAACTGTGCCACTTCGTTGGTAAAGGTGTTACAGTTGTGTTCAAAGAGGTTGTAGGCCTCGCTTCTGTACATTGTAAGAAAGGTTTGAAGAACAGATCTGAGAGAGTCAGCAAGCACATATGTGAAATAACTCAAACCAGGAAATGGCATGGAGAGCATAGCTGAGTTAAGAGGACTGTGATTTTCCTTTCCTCATACACTCCAAAAGGACTGCTTGATTTGCCACTCTGGACCACAAAAACAGATTTTTAAGGGAAAGATGAAATAAAAATATATGGCTCCTCTACAGTTTCAGTAGAATCTTCATAGTCACAAAAGCAGAGCTCTAGTGTTAAACACTTACTACAATGACAATTGACTAAAGCTTAAGAGAAAACCTGCTCAAGTTGGCATTTCATCCAAATCCCTCCACAAACCCTGGTTTTGATTTTTCAGGACGAGATACTGGCCCAGGATGGGTTGAGAACAGCAAGTGCTGAGACAGCAGCAGCTGATTTTAATCAGAAGGAATAAATAGCCCTTCCTGTCCTCAGGGTTTCAGCAGAAGGTATGCTGGGATGGGATATCTGCCTGGGAGCAAAGCTGAGCTCTTTCTGTGGCATGATAACTGCTTTCTCTTCCTATTTATTCAGCAAATACTGGGCCAGACCTTGTGCTGAGTGCTCTGGGCGATGTGACCTTGTGGCTGCCCTCTGGGGCTGATCGTCTAGTGGGGGGACAGACACAACTAACCACCACCCCTGTCTCCACTCACCGGAACAGAGACTCCCCCAGGGAGGACAGGTATTCCAGAAAGAGTTCTTCTGTGACTTCTGTGCTCCCCACATCAACCACAGAGTCTGGGGGCCCAAGCAATGTCCCTCCCTAAAAGAGCCAACCCAAAGAAAGTCATTAAGTCACCATCTCCACTGAATTTTTTAATGTGGCTTCCCTTGGGAGACCACAGATGCTCTGTTCCAACGTTTACCTTTCAGAGCATCCAGGGCAGATGAAGAGTGTCATTTCCTATCTGTATCAAGGCTGCAATGGCTTAGAGCTTCCTGTTAACTCTCCATTGCCAAATGCTGGCAACGTGGCTAAGAAGCTGGGCTGCTTTCTTCTGGTGGGGCCCTGGGAAATTGAGTCTCTGGCCAGTCTCAGGCCAGACCCCTGATGCTGTCACCTCATCCAGTTGATAAAAAAATAGAAACCCAGAATCTGAAGTCTCCCTTTGTTCCCAACAGGCCTGATCCCAAGGGCACAAAAGGAGAACCAGAAATGGCTAGCACTTGACAGGCCATGTTTCCATGCCTATATTTAAGTGTATGCAGCCAGTTTTTTCTTGTGACACACTTGCTATCCCTTAGAACACTGGGGAAATGTGAAGACTGTGAGAAGTCTGGCAGGCTGGCAAACACTTCCACAATTTAGTTCTATTTTATCTGGGAGGCTAATCTAACAATGTCGATAGGGTTCCCCAGGCAAGGGAGTTAATGGCCCATGAAAGGCCTACAGGAAACCCTCCACCATGGGTTAATAGACTGCTATAGCAGACTAAAGGAGAGCCTGAGGCCAAGGGGAAAGCAGCCATGGGTGTGCAACAGATCACTGGGGAGGACAGAGCTGGGAATGGCTAGGGGGTAAGGGAGAGCACTCCTGAGCAGAACTCCCTGGAAAGATCATTAATTCACCCAATAGCTATTGGGCACCTACTGTGTGGCTGACATTGTTCTAGGCACTGGGGAAAGCCTGGTGAGCAGGATCATTACAATCGTCCAAGAATAATGGTCTCAAAATTGTAAGAGACTGAAAGATCACTATTCGACCCCCTATTATTCATTCATATAACAAATATGTACTGAGAACTTACTATGTGCCAGGCCTATGCTAGGCACTGGGGGTACGATGTGGACAAAACAGATGAGATTCTTGCCCTCATGGAGCTTATAGTCTAGCAGGAAAGGCAGACAAAAAAAAAAAAATCCCATAAACCAATATATAATTTTGAGCTGTAATAAGGTTATTAAAAGTCCAGCATGCCATCAGTACATATAACAGGGGACCTTTCCAGTCTGAGGAGTCTGGGAAGGCTTGCCTGAGAAAGTGACATTGAGCTCAAATCTGAAGGATGGAGAGGCAGAACCAGGCGAAGGATCAGGGAGGTGGACGAAGTGAGAGAGTAGGTTTAAATGTCAAGGTATGTTCAAGGAATGAGAAGAAGGTGTGTGTGTATGTGGGGGGGGGGGGGGTTGGCGGGAAGGCACAACCTGAAAAGAGGTCATTCAGAGAGGGAGACAGTGACCAGATCAGATAGGACCTTGGAGGCCATGCTGAGCTTTCTGGGTTTTATCCCAAGAGCAGTGGGCAGAGTTCTGACTTCAGCAGGGGGATGCCATGATCAGATTTTCATCTTGAAAAGATCACTTTGCCTCCTGTGTGGAGACCTGACTGAGGAGGAGCAGAGGTACTGCTGTGGTCCAGGCTGGACGTGAGCGTGGCATGGATGAAGGTGAAATCTCTGGAAATATGGGAAGAGATGAACAGAGACTGACTTAAGATATATTTACAAGGTAGAACTGACTGGGCTTAACGAAGGATTTGTTACAGGAGGTAAGGGACCAGCGAGAGGAAGAAATCAAGAATGACTTTCCATTTATGAATAGCAAAATGAATGGTTGGTTGGTCTTTGCTTGAGCACCTTCTACGAAAACCTTAGATTGCTCGGAGAGAAAGTTTGTGGCAAGGTACATGGGTTTTAGAGACAGAGAGTCCTGAGTTTTAGTACTGGTGCCACTTACTGGCCATGTAAGTTTGGGCAACTCACTTTACCCCTCAGAGCCCTCATCCTTCAGCTCAACATTGACCGAGTTCATACTATGAGCTCGGCACTGAGCTGGTTGACAGGGACAGAGAGTGAGACATGGTCTCAGCTCACAAGGAGCTTATACACAGCTCCCTGCAGAGACTCAGGAACAGCTCATCCATCAAACCATGCTCGGTGTGACCCAGAGGGACCCACATATGTTGAGGGGGCACAAAGGAGGCCTGGGAAGGGTGTTTTTGAGCTGAGTCTTAAGGTAGTTATGAGGAACTAAGCCACAGGCTGACATCCACTGGGCTAGAAGCCAGACATACAGAGTAGTAGTAAAGTTCCTGGTCTATGGGAACCCTGGGAACGTGAGACTTTAGGGCAGGGTGTGGGGGAAGCCACTCACTGGGGGACAGCTGGAGATACCGCCACTGCCGAAGAAGAACTCATCCTTATGCACAACTATGGAGGTATGCCTGCAATGCAGAGAAGAGACAGGATAAGCCAGAAAACTTCAAACTGGTCTGAGAAAAAGCAAACACCACACTTCAAGGAGAATAATTTCTGCCCAAGGATAGGACTTACACGGTCAGCAGCCTTATAAAACTAACCAAAGGCATAAATACCATAGATCAGAGTTTCTCAACTTTGGCACTACTAACACTTGGGGCTGGAAAATTCTTTGCTGGGGGGCTGTCCTGTGCATTCTAGAAGCTTAACAGCATCCTGGCCTCCACCCACTAGTTGCCAGTGGCACCCCCCCAATCAGTTGTGACAACCAGACAGGTCTCCAGACACTGCTGAATGTCTCCTGGGGCAGAATAGAACACAGCAGAAGAGGAGTCCCTAGATTCACCCTGATACTGACACACCTTTACTGAAATAAAGCTCTGCAGACTAAGGGGTGTTCCTAGGCAGTTAACAGGAGAGGTTAACCTGGACCATGCTGAGGCAAGACCTGTTTCAGGTGGAAGTGCTCATATAACTCGGTTTGAGTCAAACGAAGCAAAAAGACATTCTGGTCATCCCAAATGTCAGCAGGCTCCAGGAGTCCAGATGGAATACTGACCTATGGTCTCTTCTCATTAATGGAACCGAGAGCTCAGCTACCATCTTGTCTGAAAGGGGTGGATCCAGTGCTGACAGACCACGGCAGATGTGTTTTAAGACAGCCATGTGGAGCCCTTGGGACTTCTGTAGTTAGAAGGCTTGGTCAGGCGTGGGCATGACATCATTCTACCTTTCTTTACGCAAGGGTTTCTCAACCTCAGCACCACTGCCATTTTTTGCTTGGATAATTCTTTGTTGTGAAGGGCTGCCCTGTGCATTGTAGGGTGTTTATAGCAGCATCCTTGGCTTCCGTCCACCCATCAAAAATGTCTCTAGACACTGCCAAATTCCCTGGGGTTGGGGATCGGGGCACAAAATTACCCCTGGTTGAGAACCACTGCTTTAGAACTTGGAAGTTTCATGATACAGAGAGTTAGGTTTCAAGCTGGAAACATAGACTGAAACCTGAAGTGCACAGGTACTCCTTTGTTTCATAAACCAGTCAGTCATTGTAAGGAGTCCCACCCAACTTACCAGATGCCTTCCAGTTGTTTCCCTGTAGAGAAAAGAAGAGATTTAGCTACTCAGGACCAGAATAAATGGCCTCCCAGCCTGAGCAAATTCAGAACATCACTCAAACCCACTATAAACCCACTCAAACCCAATTTAACCCACTATAAACCCACTCAAACCCACTTTAACCCACTATAAACCTCTGGGGGGATTTTCCAGGAATGCAATTCTCCTCCAATAAGGTCCTTAGGTCATGATATAGGTATGTCATGTTAAGTAAGTTGAACGATTATCAGAATCCTTCATCAGAATGCAAGATAAAAACACTGGTATAGATGTACCCCAATTTTATGTTTGTTTTTCTTTCCCTGTCAGGGTCAATTCAACTTTGCCTTTAATTTGTCTCACATATAGCGACAACAGTAAAACAATGGTATAAAAAAGCTATTATCCACTTCTTCATTGAGCATATGGGAGGTGAAACCCTTCAGAAAATGGCAGAGCGAAACTTTACAAATCCCGTCCATTTGGAATAGTCAATGCAAATGTATTCTGTACCTCTATATGGCAGAAATGATGTTAGATATGGAAATGAAAGTACGAAGAGATCACTGTCCTGCCTTTAAGGAGCCCAAAGTCAAATGGAAAGAGAGACACACATAACTAAGTAAAACACAATGTTGATAGGTTCTAATTATACAGTGGTAAAAATAAGATGCTATATATGATAAAGATAAGGAACTACCTTCATAAACTGTAATTCAACCCAGGAAAAGTAGGGGCAGGGATGGACGTTTCTGCCAGAGGGAATAGTATGTGCAAACCCACGGTTGTGATAAAGATCAAGGTCCTGCAGGTTAGAACAAAGACTGTAGTGATGGTGACAGGAGGAAAAGTGGTCAGCAAGGATGCCAGGAAAGTAGGGTAAGCCCAGACAGAAGGCTGTCCTACACCGTGGGGGCATTCATGGTTGTTAGGCAGCCAGCAGAATGCCTTAACCAGATCTATGTTTTGGTTTTTTTTAATGTTTATTTAGTTTTGAGAGGGAGAGAAAGAGAGAGAGAGAGAGAGAGAGAGAGAGAGAGAAACATGTGAGCAGGGTAGAGGCAGAGAGAGGAGACACAGAATCTGAAGCAGGCTCCAGGCTCTGAGCTGTCAGCACAGAGCCCAACTCAGGCCTCGAACTCATGAACAGTGAGATCGTGACCTGAGCCGAAGTCAGATGCTTAACCGACTAAGCCGCCCAGGAGCCCCCAGCTCCATGTTTTTAAAAGACAACTATATCTTTTATTTATTTTTTTAATGATTTTTTAAAGTTTATTTATTTTGAGAGAGAGGGAGAGAGAGATAGAACACAAGCAGGGGAGGGGCAGAGAGAGAGGAAGGGAGAGAGAATCCCGAGCTAAGAGCGTGGAGCCTGATTCAGGGCTTGAACTCGCAAACCGTGAGATCATGACCTGGGCTGAAACCAGGAGTGGAACACTTAACTGACTGAGCCTCC
>NW_024412413.1:7345514-7373014 GCF_014898765.1 Herpailurus yagouaroundi | reverse complement strand
GAAAAAAAGAGTCTGGCACATGGTAAGCTCTCAATAAATGCTAGCTATTAATATGCTTCTGGAAGTCATAGAAAAAATCAGGAAACAAATTGACTTTTGAAAGGCTCAAATACATTTAGGAATGGGAAATCAATATATGGTTACTCACAAAACTGGGACATACCCAACCTTAAGGTTGGTGATGTCTGGACAGGATGAACCAGTACAGCAATGCCCATTTTCCATAAGTTTTCAACTCTAGAAGGTAATGACCATTAGGTTTGATAACACTTTCATTACTTTTGCAAAAGGCATAAGAGCAATATGGGAAAAAGGGGATAGGGAAGAGAGAATTAGATTGGCAGGTAAGGTGATGTTCTTAGAAATACCATTGTGGTCAGGTGTGCAAAGTTGGTTAAGTTACCATTGTTGGCTAGGATTTCAAATCTATGTAAAAAAAAAAAAAAAAAAGTGAAGGGGATAGGTCTAGCACTCCACCTTCAGTTATGGCACTTTTCCCTTTACCCATGACACTCCAAAAAGGCATTCTTTCAGTTCCAGGACAAGGCCAAGCTCTTTCCTGCCTCAGGGCCTTGGCAGATTGATCCCCCTTAAGCTTAGAACACTGTAACTCCCTCACCACTTTCCTTGTGGCTACTTCTTCATCCTGAAATTCCCAACTTAAAAGTCACTACTGTTGCCACCATTATTTAGAGTAAGTTTCTCCTGGGGTGCCTGGGTGGCTCAGTTGGTTAAGCGTCTGACTTGGGCTCATGATCTCACAGTTCACGAGTTTGAGCCCTGCATTGGGCACTCTGCAGGGAACCCGCTTCAGATCTTCTGTCCCCCTCTCTCTCTACCCCTCCACCAGTTGTACTCTCTCTCTCTCTCAAAAATAAAAAATAAAAAAAAAAGAAAGAAAAAGGAACATCTGGTTGGCTTGGTCGGTTGGGTGTCTGATTTCAGCTCAGGTCATGATCTCATAGCTTGGAAGTTCAAGCCCTGCATCAGGTGGTCCTGACAGCTTGGAGCCTGGAGCCTGGTTTGGATTCTGTGTCTCCCTCTCTCTCTGCCCACCCCAGCTCATGTTCTGTCTCTCTCTCTCTCCTTCAAAAATAAATAAACATAAAAAAAAATTTTTTTTGAAGTAAATTCCCCTTGTTACTTTCTACCTTAGCAACCTGTTTGCTTCTTGCACTGCCCAGCATTTACCACAATTATTATTTTAAATAATTGAATTATTATTTTTTTTTGCTTATTTTTTATGTTTTCTTCACTAAATAGTTCCAGGATGGTAGTGAACATCTTTGCTCAATATATTATCCTCAGTTAAGCTTACCATTCAGACTAGCACATAGTAGGCACTCAAAAAAAAATCTGCTGAATCAATCATGAAGCAGTGATTCCTAAGAGCGCTTACAGCTATGATTACACTAATCAAATGGCTCCATTGCAAGAAGTTTAGTTGGAACTTGACTGATGTAATGTTAGTGATTAGCACCTTCTCCAATGACTTTGTAAGTTTTGCTTTCAGTTTTGCCTTACTCATTTTAACAACTGGTCATCTAGGCCCAAACTTCTACCCAACAATGGATTGGCTACATAACAATTATCTGAGGAGCTTATTAAAAATACAGATTTTTGGATCAAAACTCCAGAAGATTCTTAGTTAGTACTTGTGTAATGAGGCTCTAGAATCCATATATTTAAAACTTTGTTTATTTTGAATAATGTTATGTGTGTAGTACACAATTCAAAAAGTACAAAAAAAGTTTATTGTGAAGTCTCCCTTCTATTCCTGTGGCATCAAGTTTCCCTTGCCATAAGTTACCACTGTTTCAGTTTCTTATGTATTCTTCCAGATAATTATTTGCCTACATGAGCATGTATAAATCCTTTGCTTTCAAAACATCTGAATATTTATTTTTTTTTAATTTTTTTTCAACGTTTATTTATTTATTTTTTGGGGGGACAGAGAGAGACAGAGCATGAACGGGCGGGGCTCGAACTCACAGACCGCGAGATCGTGACCTGGCTGAAGTCGGACGCTTAACCAACTGCGCCACCCAGGCGCCCCAAAACATCTGAATATTTAAAGAATTGTTCCAACTTTGCTTTTTCTACTCGTACTCAACAAAACGTTGAAGGTGAAGTTCCCTGTCTGTTGAACAAGCATCCTAGGTGATTCTGATGTGAAGCCAAATATGAGTAACCATTCAGTGGCCTAGGGTTAAGAGACTGAGTTTAACTCACTAAGATACATTAGAAACTCAAGGACATTGAAAAGATGCCCTCAAAAGTAGCCTTGCTTACTTGACCTCTGCCCTCTTGCCTTAACCATGAGGCAGAGAGAAGGAGACACAGAATCCGAAGCAGTTTCCAGGATCTGAGCTGTCAGCACAGAGCCTGACGCGGGGCTTGAACCCACAAGTGGTGAGATCATGACCTGAGCTGAAGTCGGCCGCCTAACCGACTGAGCCACCCAGGCGCTCCAAGGACACATTTTCTAATGCGTCCATAAAAGCCAGGAAAGACTAGCCATTTAAGCGAATGTTGCCAAAGTTGTTCAATTTTTCAATTCCTAAAATCCTTTCCTGCCCAATATCACCTGAAATCGCAAACTCGACCATTTCTATGTTAGATGAGACATTTTTGGTATTTGGCTTATGATGAGGTTTGATGTGCAGTGAACTAGGGCTGATTTTCTCTCCTGGCAGTTAAGTAGTTTAATGGAGCACAACCGAAATACTTCCTTTACTAACCCTTACTGACACAACAGTATCCAGTCCTCCGCGAGAACTGCTTTCTAACCATCTGGGCAAAAGCAATTAACTTAGAAACTGTAGAGAAGACCGCATCGTCAGGTCAGAACTTGGTGAATTCTCGAGTCCGGACTCCAGTAGACCTGACTTCACCTCTACCTGGGGGCGATGGCTGGGCCCCTTGTGCAGCTCTAGCTTCCTATTCCCATCTACCCCAGAGACTGCAGTTTCCTTTTGGCACGGAGGGAAGGCTCTCTAAGGGCCACCCCGGAATCTCCTCCGCAGTGTCCCTTTCATCACGAGGGGCACCGCGCGGCAGGCACCCTCACCTCCCTTACACTGCGCCGAGGAAGGAGTGTAAAGGGTTCCCCAAGTGAGGCAGGGAAGACGCCGGGATGCAGCGCCAGCTTAGCTTGCGGCTCTGAGGGGCAGCGGGAGGGCGTGACTCCTCCGTCCCTTCCTCCTGGACTCAAACGTCAAGACAGAAAAAGTGGGGTTCAAGGCGCCCAAACCTCAGACCTCTCCCTTCTCCACTCGGGCTTTTCTCCATCCTCTGGGCCCCGCGTCTCCCCCTGAGCCGTGGTCCAGGCCTCCCTACCTCGGCCGGCCGTCCCGGCACCCTCTCGCCCGCCCCCAGCCCCCTCACCCAGCATGATGGGGCTGAGCCGCCGGGCCAGGCCCTTGGACAGGTCGTACACGTAGAGCTTCACCGGATAGAGATTCGGCGGCTCCATCGGGACCCGTGGCGGCGGTGGCCACGAAGTCCCTCAGGCACCCGGTAGCAGCTTGGACCTTCCCGTACCCGACGGGGGTGGGGAGCGCAGGGAGCGGGGAACCGAGCCCAGGCCCGGCCTGAGGGGCGGGGGAAAGGCGGCCCTGCGCTGCACGCGCCCCGACACCCGCCACGGGCAACGACTACTGTGAGGTGACAGAGCCGGGACGGGCAGGGACCGCGCTGAAGAGGAGGCGGGGGCGAGGACGCACTCTTGCGCATGTGCCTACCGTCCCGACGGGCGGCGAGGGGCGGGGTTTCGCAGGGAGGGGCGGGGCTTTCGCAGATTGGCTAGGTTAGTTAGGGACGATTGTGGAAAACGGAAGGTGGAGGTGGGCGTGTCAATCTGACGCGAATGCGCGCACTGTGCGTGATGACGTAGGGGACGTTGATTGGGAGCGGAACTACAGCCCGTGCGTGCGCGGTACCCCGCCTTCTGTCCAAATTGATCTGTTCCTTGCACCTAAGGTAGGCGGTTTGGGAGTGTTGTCTGCGTGCATTGGTTTCCGGCCAGGGCCGCCCTCGGCCTGCTTCGCTCTCTGTCTTGCGCGTCCTTCTAGCCTTACCGCGGAGCAGGGCTAGCACAAAGCGTGCGGACCTGCGTGGTAGAGACAGTTTCTGGTCCCAGTTCCGTCTTCCGTAGGGGGCGGCACCTGGCCTTTGAGGCCCACCTACGTTTGAGACTCCGCTGGGCGTGGCTGGAGGAGGCGTTGGGGGAGATTTTTGGGCGTGATGTAGAGTAGTGGGTTCGCTGGAGGGCGGAGTATTCTGGAGCAGGAATATCGTATGTCCAGCTGGTGCCGGAGGCCAGACGGGACCTCCAGGTTGGGCTGCCCCAGCACACCAATCAGAGGACCACCCGGGCCACCACCAGCCCAAAAAAGGCCCTAAGGGATAGCTGCAGTGAAGCTGCTGCTGGAATGATGCCCATGACTAATGGATCTCAATCACTGAGAGATCTGGAGGCAGCAGGATCCGCTTCCACATTCCTCACGAATAATCTCGAGACTTAGGAGCCTAGGATTCGATATTTTTTAGGTTTAAATTTGCTTGTTACTGATCATAACTTTATTTCACCGGGTGAGCAGTAAACACTATGTCAGGTTGGGAGTCTTATTACAAAAACGAAGGCGATGAAGAAGAAGAAGAAGAAGAGGGCCTTGAAGCAGGTGGTAAGTGGTTTTAACCTTTGCTGTTCTGTGTGTAAGAAAGCCTTTCCCTGTCTATTTCTGCTGTTTCATGGCTCACCCTTCTCTCCCCAATGTCCAGTGCTTTTTCCCTTTGAACTTTGCAGAGCTACCCTAGACTCTTTTATTCAGATTCTGCTCTAGTCTATGGGACATTCCTAGCCTTGACCTTTTTACTGGGTACTGGTAGCTTGACATCTATTAGCTCCAATAACTGACTCCGAGCATTGGTATCCTTTGAGTCACTTTAGGTGGCCCAGGTAAGACCCTTCCTCACCCAGGAAAGTTATTTTACTCATCGTAGGACCTCAGTAGCAATACAGTAGTACTGTAGTACTACAGTAACTGCAGCAACCAAAGAGAAAACATTAGCAACACAGTTATAAGAGTCATTCCCTCGCCATAGCCTCCAGGTTTGGGAGTATATGTTCAGACAAGACAGTAAGACAAAGGATAAACGAAGATAAATAAGGGGTACATGTAATCTACATACTGGTTGATTTAAGTCCTGGGTAAGACAATTTTAAAGTGTTTTTACTAAAAGTGAGAAACAGGGGCACCTGGGTGGCTCAGTTGGTTAAGTGTCTGACTTTGGCTCAGGTCATGATCTCACCCTTGGTGAATTTGAGCCCCACATCTGGCTCACTGCTGTCAGTTTGGAGCCTGGAGCCTGCTTTTGATCCCTTGTCCCCCTCTGTCTCTCTGCCCCTCCCCCTGCTCACATTCTCTCTCTCAAAAATGAATAAACATTTAAAAAGTAAATAAAAAGGACAAACGTAGGAAATTTAGAACATAAAAGAAAAAATTTACTGTAATCTATATACTCTACCACCCTAATACAGCCACTACCAGCATTTTGGCATTTTGCATTTTTCCTTCATAGATCTTTCATTCTTGTATTTCCTAACTATGTATGTCTGGGTTTTGTTTTTTTTGTTTGTTTTTGTTTTGTATCTGATTTTTTATAGTTAATCATAGTGATATATTTTTCATTTCATTTTTATTTTTTTTAATTATTATTATTTTTTTAATTATTTTTTTTTTCAACGTTTATTTATTTTTGGGACACAGAGAGTCAGAGCATGAACGGGGGAGGGGCAGAGAGAGAGGGAGACACAGAATCGGAAACAGGCTCCAGGCTCTGAGCCATCAGCCCAGAGCCCGACGCGGGGCTCGAACTCACGGACTGCGAGATCGTGACCTGGCTGAAGTCGGACGCTTAACCGACTGCGCCACCCAGATGCCCCTCATTTTTATTTTTAAATTAAAAAATTTTTTATTTTAGTTTTTGTAATTTTGAAAGATTTTTTAAAAGTAATTTTCCCACCCATCTTGGGGCTCAAACTCACAACCTGGAGATCAAGAGTTGCATGCTTTAGGGGCACCTGGGTGGCTCAGTTGAGCGACTGACTTCGGCTCGGGTCATGATCTCACAGTTTGTGAGTTCGAGCCCCGTGTCGGGCTCTGTGCTGACAGCTCAGAATCTGGAGCCTGCTTCGGATTCTGTGTCTCCCCCTCTCTCTGCCCCTTCCCTGCTCATGCTCTGTGTCTGTCTCTCAATAATAAATAAATGTTTAAAAAAAAAAAAAAGTTGCATTCTCTACTGACCGAGCCAGGCACCCTATTTTTTTTTAAACATATATACACAGAGAATCTTTTTTTTTTTTTTAATATGGATATTTCTAGAAAGTATAGTGCTATGTGAAATAAGTCAGATAAAAACAGATACTATGATTTCACTCTTAGATAGAATTTAAGAAAGAAAACAAATGAATAAAGAAAAAAAGAGACAAATAAGAAAACAAACTCTTAAGTATAAAGAAGAAACTGATGGTTATCAAAGGGGAAGTATGTGGGGGCATGGTGAAATAGGTGATGGGGATTAAAGACTACACTTATCATGATGAGCACTGAGTAATGTATAGAATTGTTGAATCACTATATTGTATACTTGAAACTAAAATAACACAGTATGTTAGCCATACTGGAATTAAATAAAAAGTAAAAGTCACACCAGTAGAACGTAAACATGAAATTCACGTAACTATTTGCTTTTGAAACCGTCTGTTAGTACCCAGCAATCAACTGGTCAAGCATGAGCTCTTTGTGGAGCCTGACACTGCTCTTGGCAATGGGGTAAACAAAGTCCTTACTTTTGAGGATCTTGCCAGGCCAAGGAGTAGATGAGTTAATGCCAAGTATTGATAAGGGCAGTGACAAAGGTAAAATTAGCATTTCGTAATAGAGAATGAATGGTACTGATTTAGCTAGGGTGGTCAGGGAAGGCTTCTCTGAAGAAAGTGGTGTCTAAGTTAAAACCTGAATAAACGTTCTTGTCGAAAAAAGTATATTTGAAGTTATATCACCTTCTATAACTATAGAAGACCATAAGTCTTCTAAGGTAGACCAGATAGTATAAAAAATCAGCTCTGATAATTCAAAAAATCTGTGAAAATTCAACTAAACATCACTAGTAATGTTATTATTTATTGTATAAAAAGCGAGGAATATCTGCTTGATTTTTTTTTTAATTTTTAATTTTAATTTTATTCTTTTTAAAATTTACATCCAAATTAGTTAGCATATAGTGCAACAATGATTTCGGGAGTAGATTCCTTAGTTCCCCTTCCCCATTTAGCCCATCCCCCCTCCCACACCTCCTCCTGTAACCTTCTGTTTGTTCTCTGTATTTATGAGTCTCTTATGTTTTGTCCCCCTCCCTGTTTTTATGTTATTCTTGTTTCCCTTATGTTCCCTTATGTTCATCTGTTTTGTCTCTTTTTTTTTTTCAGCGTTTATTTATTTTTGGGACAGAGAGAGACAGAGCATGAACGGGGGAGGGGCAGAGAGAGAGGGAGATACAGAATCGGAAACAGGCTCCAGGCTCTTAGCCATCAGCCCAGAGCCCGACGCGGGGCTTGAACTCACAGACCGCGAGATCGTGACCTGGCTGAAGTCGGACGCTTAACCGACTGCGCCACCCAGGCGCCCCTGTTTTGTCTCTTAAAGTCTTCATATGAGTGAAGTCATATGATATTTGTCTTTCTCTGACTGGCTAATTTCACCCAGCATAATACCCTCCAGTTCCATCCACATAGTTGCAAATGGCAAGATTTCATTCTTTTTGATTGGAGTAATACTCCATTGTATGTATATACCACATTTTCTTTATCCATTCATCCATCAATGGACATTTGGGCTCTTTCCATCCTTTGGCTATTGTCGATAGTGCTGCTATAGACATGGGGGTGCATGTGTCCCTTCGAAACAGCACACCGGTCTCCCTTGGATAAATGCCTAGTCGTGCAATTGCTGGGTCGTAGAGTAGGTCTATTTTTGGTTTTTTGAAGAACCTCCATACTGTTTTCCAGAGTGGCTGCACCAGCTTCCATTCCCATATACACAGAGAATCTTAAGCATATATACACAATTTTGAGTTCTGCCTTTTTTCCTCCATGTAATTATATATATGTTGTCTTCATAAGTCATTTTATTTTTTATTTTTTATTTAAAAAAAAATTTTTTTTTTCAACGTTTATTTATTTTTGGGACAGAGAGAGACAGAGCATGAACGGGGGAGGGGCAGAGAGAGAGGGAGACACAGAATCGGAAACAGGCTCCAGGCTCCGAGCCATCAGCCCAGAGCCCGACGCGGGGCTCGAACTCCCGGACCGCGAGATCGTGACCTGGCTGAAGTCGGACGCTTAACCGACTGCGCCACCCAGGCGCCCCTTCATAAGTCATTTTAAATGTACTATAATTTATTCAGTCTGCCTCCTGTTAAACATTTTAGTTGTTTTTTTTTTTTAATAATTTTTTTAGTTTGTTTATTTTGAGAGAGTGAGAGAGAGATCAGGGGAGGGTCAGAGAGAGAGGGAGAGAGAGAAGGCTCCAGACAGGCTCTGCTCTGTCAGCGTGGAGCCAGATGCAGGGCTTGAACCCACAGACTGTGAGATCATGTCCTGAACTTAAACCAAGAACTGGATGCTCAACCATTGAGCCACCCAAGTGCCCCCATTTTAGTTATTTTCAATTTTTAAAAAAATTTTTTAAAGTTTATTTTTGTGAGAGAGAGAGAGAGAGAGAGAGAGAGAGTATGAGTGGGGAGAGGGGCAGAGGGAGATAGGGAGACATAGAATCTGCAGCAGGCTCCAGGCTCTGAGCTGTCAGCTCAGAGCGCTGGATACGGAGCTCGAACCCATGAACTGTGAGATGGTGATCTGAGCCAAAGTCGGATACTCACCTGACTGAGCCACCCTGGTGACCCAGTTTCTTTTTTTCTCCCCAATACTTTTATTTTTATTTTAAAACTTTTCTTTTTTTTCTTCTTTTTTTTAATGTTTATTTATTTTTGAGAGAAAGAGAGCACAAGTTGGGGAGGGGCAGAGAGAAGGAGACCCAGAATCTGAAGCAGGCTCCAGGCTCAGAGCTGTCAGTGCAGAGCCCAATGCAGGGCTCAAATCCATGAACTGTGAGATCATGACCTGAGCCGAAGTGAGACACTTAACTGCCTGAGCCACCCAGGCACCCCAGTTATTTTCAATTTCTTACTTTAATAAGCAACACTGTGGAAAATTCTGCATAAGGGATTTTTCATATCTTATGTTCTTTTGATTGCTAAGAAGTAGAATTCACTGGGTCAAGGTAGAATTTTTGTTTAGGGGTCTTGACCCATAATCATGTTGTTTTACAGATGGGCAATTACATTTATTGTATTAGAAAGCAGCAGTATCAAAAAGGGAGACAACCAGATATTTTATGTGTTTTGTTTTTTAAAAAAAAACTAAACATCGCCTATGATGCCAAAAAAGGGAATAGGAAACTTGAATCTGACGAAGCCTCTCTAGGTCCTCAGTAGAAAAGACAGAGGACTGTGTTTGTCTACACCAAAAGAATGCAGTCAGCAAAATCCATAATGTGGAAAACTGTACATAACACAACATTCTGGTTCTTCAACACAACACACAACACACAAAAGATGGAAGGGGTATCTATAGATTAAGAGGCTTCAAAAACATTTTTTTTTTTTTCAAGTCAAAACTAGTGTTTAGGAATGTTCACTTGGGGGTGTCTGGGTGGCTTAGTAGGCTTAGTGTCTGCCTTGGGTTCAGCTCATGGTCTCACGGTTC
Organism: Herpailurus yagouaroundi; assembly: GCF_014898765.1. Classification (NCBI taxonomy): domain Eukaryota; kingdom Metazoa; phylum Chordata; class Mammalia; order Carnivora; family Felidae; genus Herpailurus; species Herpailurus yagouaroundi. Next base: position 7,363,185 of record NW_024412413.1, on the reverse strand, counting down.
ATGGGTTCGAGCCCCCCACTGGGCTCTGTGCTGACAGCTTGGACGGAGCCTGGAGCCCGTTAAAGACTCTCTATTTCCTTCTCTCTCTCTGCCCCCCCCCCCCCTCAAAAATAAATAAACACTAACAAAAAAATTTAGACAGGAATGTTCACTTGGACGATAAAACTATAAAGAAAGTAAGGAAATGATTATTAAAAATCAGGATAGTGGTTACTCTTGGGAGGAGAGTGGGCATTGTAATGGGATTTTTTCTATTTTATATGAATAATAATAAACATCATAAATATGAGCACAAGAGCAAACATTTTCTCCTGTTTTTTCCCCCATAGGAGAATATACATATTCAGGAAGAGATAGTTTGATTTTTTTGGTTGATGGTTCTAAGGCCATGTTTGAATCTCACAGTGAAGTTGAACAGACTCCTTTTGACATGAGCATCCAGGTAAGACTACCTTTTATTTAATTTAAAAAAGGAAATGAAAGAAAAAATTATTAACACCACTTTAAAAATTATGCACTCTGAAAATTTGTTGGTGAATGATAATTAGTGGTTAGCCTCCCAGGAATGCTACCTATACTCTGAGATAAAAAAGGGTAGCAGTGCTGGAGAACAGGCCTGTTTTATTTTGTGTTTGAACTTCAGACCCTAGTAATACGTTGCTCCCACCTTCTGTGTTAGCTCTGGTAGCACAGGAAGGCTCCTCCTGTAGAGGTGTGAGTGTGAACGAAGAAGGAAAGTTCCAGCAGATACGGTGTCAAAGTGAGTCTTCTTGTAATTGGTATTTGGAAGTTGAGTATTACCTGTGGTTGAAAAATACTACAACAAAAAGACAATCTAATTTAAAAATTGACATAGACTTGGGGCACCTGGGTGGCTCAGTTGGTTAAGCGTCCTACTTCAGGACGCTCAGGTCATGATCTCGCGGTTCGTGGGTTCGGGCCCCACATCAGGCTCTGCTGACAGCTGAGAGCCTGGAGCCTGCTTCAGATCCTGTGTCCCCTTTCTCTCTGTCCCTCCCCCATGCGTGCTCTGTGTGTCTCTGTCTCTCCCTCTCTCTCAAAAATGAACATTAAAACATTTTTTAAAAAATGGGCATAGGACTTGAATATACATTTCTCTAAAGATACACAGATGGCCAAGGAGCCCACAAAAAGACCCACAACATCTGTAGTCCTTAGAGAAAAGCAAACCGACACCACAGTGAGGTATCACAAGTCACTAGCGTCGCTATAATATAGAGAGGAAAAAAAGGATACTAAGAAGTGTTGGTGGGGCGCCTGGGTGGCTCAGTCAGTTAAGCATCCAACTTTTGCTCAGGTCATGATCTCACGGTTCGTGAGCTCGAGCCCCGTGTCGGGCTCTGTAATAACAGTTCAGAGCTTGGAGCCTGCTTTGGATTCTGTGTCTCCCCCTGTCTCTGCCCCTCCCCCATTCATACTCTGTCTCTCTCTCTCTCTCTCAAAGATAAATAATAAAACATTAATAAAGTAAAATAAAATAAAATAAAATAGGTTAATTTGGGGATGCCTGGCTGGCTTATTCATTAAAGCATGAGACTCTTGATCTTGGAGTTGTAAGTTCAAATCCCATGTTGGGCATGGAGTCTGCTTTAAAATACAATGGTTAATTTTGTTATGTGAATTTTACCTCAAAAAAATAACCATTTCTTGGGGCACTTGAGTGGCTCATTCGGTTAAGTGTCTGACTCTTAATTTCTGCTCAGGTCATGGTCTCCTGGTTCATGAGTTTGAGCCCTGCATCAAGCTCCATAGTGACAGGGCAGAGCCTGCTTGGGATTTTCTCTCTGTCTGTCTCTCTTTGTCTCTGTCTCTCTCTCTCTGCCCCTCCCCTGCTCATGCGCCTGCCCTCTCTTTCTCTCTCTGTCTCCCTCTCTCTTTCTCTCTCTCTGTCAAAATAAACTTAAAAAAAAAGAATAAAACAAAAGATTACCATGTCTTTATACAGAAGAATTACAAAGACTTATTGTATATCTTATATTTTTAGAGTTTGGAACCAAACAGAAGCTTCTCATTTTCTAATTTGTATACAAGCAGTTCTTGTTTTGGGCAAATCAGAATATCTTGCATCTAGAAAAAAATGAGAACAGTCCTTAACTTTAACTTTAAGGCAGTGTTTTTCAGAATCACACTCAGGGCTTGTTAGCTAGCACAGATTGCAGGGACTTACCCCACAATCAGAATTTCTGATTCTGTAAAAGTCTAGTGCTGGGACCAAGAATTTGCCTTTCCAGCAAGGTCCCAGGTGACGCTGCTGTTACTAGCTTGGAGATTACTCTTTGAGGAGCACTGCTTTAACCTTTTTTGGACTCATGGACCTCTCTGAGGATATGATGACAGCTGTGTACCCTGTCTTCAAAAAGATACAGTCATAGTTCTGCATGTAATTTCAAAGGGTTTTTAGAAACCTTGATGCCTGAGTAACGTGCCGCTGACTGTGCAGAGCCTGCTTGGGACTCTGTCTCTCTCTCTGCCCCTCCCCTGCTCTCTCTCTGTCTCTCTCTTAAAAATAAATAAATAAATTCAAGCTTAAAAAAATGTTTTAGAAACCTCAGTGCCTAAAGAACCCTTTTTGTCTGCGCCCCCCTCAAAAATAAACATAAAAAAAGAACCCAGAATAGAATGTAGTATCATATAGCAAATAATTGAGACATTCACGGATGAGTATAATGTATTTAATAAGCAATGAAAAAACATTTTCTCAAATTCTTTTTTTTTTTTTCTTAATTCTTAGAACCTAAAAGAAGCCCTCACAGATTTTTGTAAACGTTTATAGGCTCCTCAAAGTAGATTAAAAGTCATTGGGACGAGGGGCGCCTGGGTGGCTCAGTCAGTTAAGCGACTGATTCTTGATCTCAGCTCAGGTCTTGATCTCAGTGTCATGAGTTCAAACCCTGTGTTGGGCTCTGTGCTGGGTGTGAAGCCTACTTAAAAAAAAGAGTTATGGGGATGAAAAATACAGCATAGGGGGAATATAGTTATGGTATGGTAATAGCATTATATGGTGACAGATGGTAGCTACACTTGTGAACAAAGCATAATGTGTAGACTTGTCACGTGACTATGTTGTACACCTGGAACTGCTGTAACATGTCAACTATACTTCAGTAAAAAGATAATAGATTAAAATACTTATAGGAATAACTCCTTGCAATGCAGATTGTTGTCGGTGAGTAGACACAGTTTAAGTTCTGCATTTGTTATTTATTATTAATTTTTTTTTATGTTTTATTTTTTACATTTGAGAGAGAGACAGAGACAGTGAGTAGGGGAGGGGCAGAGAGACGGAGACAGAGAATCTGAAGCAGGCTCCAGGCTCCTCCGAGCTGTCAGCACAGAGTCCGACACGGGGCTGGGACTCGCAAACCATGAGATCGTGACCTGAGCCCAAGTCAGACGCTTAACTGACTGAGCCACCCCGGCGCCCCTTAAGTTCTGCGTTTAGGGAGAGAATTACTTTTGAGGAAGTCTGGGTAGAGTCTTCAGCCAGGCATGGGGGCAGGTTGGGGGGTGTCGCCATGGTCTCTCTATTTCTCAGCTCTGCACATTCAGAAACTTCATGTCAATGCCTCCCAGAATTAAGTAGGTCAAAGGACTGACCAGCTGTTATGAGACCCTGATTTACTCGATGCTGACCTTAGTTTCTTTTCTCATTTATCTATTTATTTTAAAGATTTTAGTTTTAAGTAATCTCTACACCCAACGTGGGGCTCGAACCTACAACCCTGAGGTCAAGAGTTGCGAGCTCTACCGACTGAGCCAGCCAGGTGCCCTGATGCTGACCTTAGTTTAAATGGGTAGATAGGACTTTCCTGGAATACTGGTGTACTTAATTGTGTAATGAAGCACATTTTATTCCAGAAGATGCTGTTAGGAAAAAAAATGCTGTTAGTAGTTATGGACTTATTGTTGGGTCACATCTAATTATTGTTAGCCTAAACCTTTTATATACATAATTATTTTATGTATGTAAATTATGTTTCTTGGTATCAAGCTACTTGAGGGATGGGATCAAGTGGCCTGTTCAAACTCAGTCAGTTAAGTAAATGGCATTAGTGGGACCCACATCCAGATTTTCTGATTCCAATACTGGGCTGTTTTTCCCCCTTATAGCAGAATTTCCTCCCTGAGTATATATGTTTTTAATTCTCTGATTTCTTATGGTAGGAACTGCTTATACTTCTGTTATCTACTTACCACACTCTGCCTTCTGTTATAGTGTAATATATATGCCCATCCCTCTCACTGATTCATGACTTTCCTGAAGATACGGGTCATTCCTTAACCTAATGCCATGTATAAATTTACCTACGACGTGCAAGGCACTTATGGAGCTTAATTTTAGTGGTGAGTAGTTAAGTATTAATCGGATTTTATTTTGATTTTTATCAGTGTATCCAGAGTGTGTATACCAATAAGATCATAAGCAGTAATCAAGATCTCTTGGCGGTGGTGTTCTATGGTACTGAGAAAGAAAAAAATTCAGTGAATTTCAAAAATATTTACGTCTTACAGGAGTTGGATAATCCAGGTCAGTAGTATTCTAAGATCAGCTTTTCCCTTACATTGGAAGGTCACTACCCTGAACAAAGAGGGGCGTGGAGAAGGAGGTAGATCCTGGGTTGAGGACTTTGTGGGTTAAACACCTCCAGGGTGAGAATAGGACCCTAGGCTCTTCTTTTAGCCTTACCAAAGCAGCACTGACACCATTCTGATTTTTCTGCCCGTTTGTGACTTCCTGTCTCTGATCAGGTGCTAAGCGAGTGCTTGAGCTCGACCAGTTTAAGGGGGAGCAGGGGAAAAAACATTTCCAAGATCTCATTGGCCATGGATCTGACTACTCACTAAGTGAAGTGCTGTGGGTCTGTGCCAACCTCTTTAGCGATGTCCAGGTCAAGATGAGCCATAAGAGGATCATGCTGTTCACCAATGAAGATGACCCCCATGGCAATGACAGTGCCAGAGCCAGCCGGGCCAGGACCAAAGCTGGGGATCTCCGTGACACAGGTTGGCATTTTTCCTGATCTTTTAAGTTGGCACTTAATCTTACTACTTCTCTATAGATGATGTCAAACATTTGCTTTTCACCATTCAGAGTGAAATAAAAGAATAAAATGAAGTTACACAGGTATAACATTCCTGCTAAAAATAACTAGGCCATTAACTTTCTTTTTTTCTTAAGTTTATTTATTTATTTTGAGAGAGACAGAAACAGCTCAAGTGGGAGGGGGGCAGAGAGCGAGGGAGAGAGAGAATCCCAAGCAGGCTCTGCAATGCAGGGCTCGAACTCACGAAACTATGAGATGACGACCTGAAACCAGGTGCCCTTAGGCCATTGGCTTTCTGAAGGGCTCCACTAGAGTGAGCTTTTCTTGACTTTTCATGCTACCAGGCGTGGCAGTGGTTTGAATAAGTTGTCATTATAGCAGCTGACTCCCTTACTGATTCTTTAAGTCCTGAAAACGTTAATAATCCCACGAGTTCTTTGCATATTTGAGCTCAACTGAAAAAAATTCTCACTTGATGAAAACTGTTTGTTTTCCCCTCACTTTTGGCTGTCCTTGCCCCAGGTATCTTCCTGGACTTGATGCACCTGAAGAAACGTGGGGGCTTTGACATATCCTTGTTCTACCGAGATATCATCAGCATAGCAGACGATGAGGACCTAGGGGTTCACTTTGAAGAGTCGAGCAAGCTGGAAGACCTGTTGAGGAAGGTTCGAGCCAAGGAGACCAAGAAGCGCATGCTCTCCAGGTATGCTCGAACCTGGGCTAGTTGCCCACAAGTCCCCTACTTAATCTTAAGCACCGCATTGCCTTGACCTCCCTGAATACTTACCTCTGGGCTGTGCCTCACTGTCTTCCTCTAAAACACTTGCTTTACTTCAGGATGGACAAGCTGTTTGCTGCTTTTTCTCTGGAAAGAGCTGGTATGCTAGTTTTCCAAAATAACACAGCTCTCTGCTTGCTTGGGGTAAACAGTTGTGGCCTAACGCTGTCCTCAGTTGCATGCACTAGTATATCGTCTGCTTTCTTCTCCTCTGTAAATTGTGGATAACAGCAATACCTAGTATAGAGCAAAAACTCAGAAAGTGCTAGTTATTTTCTCTGTTGTTAAGTTATTCTGATTTCTTTTTTTTTTTTTTTTAAGTTTTTGAATGTTTATTTTTGAGAGCGAGAGAGACAGAGTGTTAGCGGGGGAGGGGCAGAGAGGGAGAGAGACAGAATTGGAAGCAGGCTCCAGACTCCGAGCTGTCAGCACAGAGCCCGATGTGGAACTTGAACCCACAACCCTTGATAATCATGGCCTGAGCTGAAGTTGGATGCTTAACCGACTGAGCCACCCAGGTGCCCTAAGTTATTCTGATTTCTTTTTTTTTTTTTTTCAACGTTTATTTATTTTTGGGACAGAGAGAGACAGAGCATGAACGGGGGAGGGGCCGAGAGAGAGGGAGACACAGAATCGGAAACAGGCTCCAGGCTCTGAGCCATCAGCCCAGAGCCCGATGCGGGGCTCGAACTCCCAGACCGCGAGATCGTGACCTGGCTGAAGTCGGACGCTCAACCGACTGCGCCACCCAGGCGCCCCTATTCTGATTTCTTATAAACCTGAGACCAATAGGAACCAGATTGTTAGATTATCTTCTTTTTTTCTTTTCTTGTTTATTTATTTACTTAGAGACAGAGCATTAACAGGGGAGGGGTGGAGAGAGAGGAGAGAGAGAATCCTAAGCAGGCTCCTCACTGTCAGTGCAGAGCCCAACGTGGGGCCCAAACCCATGAACCGTGAGATCATGACCTGAGCTGAGATCCAGAGTTGGACAGTTAACTGACTGAGCCACCTAGGCACCCTAGATTATCCTTAGAGAGTGTTGGCATTAGAATCCTAAGGGCTCCCCTATGTTGTTTTCTGAAGGTTCACATCAGGCTTTCATTTTAGACTAGTTTCTACAACATACGAGAATATGACCATTGTAGTTTTTGAGCAGTTTTCAAGAGATTACTGACAATTCTACTAGAAAGCCCATGAGATGATTGTAGGAAAAGCACAAACCAGCTCACTGCCACAGCTGTAATACGGCAGTTGGCTCTCCTTTCCTCCTTAGGAATTTCTCCTTTCTCGGACAAGCACCCTAGCATCTCTTCTCCCTTCCTGAAGTAGTGGAGTGTTGTTACTACAATTTGGAAATCTGGTACACATTTTGGTGGGGATGGCAGGGAGGGTAAAATAGTAATTAAACGTAAAAGTCCTTGGGGCGCCTGGGCGGGTCAGTTGGTTGGCGTCCGACTTCAGCTCAGGTCGTGATCTCGCGGTCCGTGAGTTCAAGCCCCGCGTCGGGCTCTGTGCTGACGGCTCAGAGCCTGAAGCCTTCTTCGGATTCTGTGTCTCCCTCTCTCTCTGCCCCTCCCCCTCTCATGCTCTGTCTCTCTCTGTCTCAGAAATAAATAAACATTAAAAAAAATAAATAAATAAAAATAAAATAAAATGAACGTGAAAAGAAAAACAGAAGATAATCTAACAATCTGGTTATTAGTTGTCTGTCCTCGGTGAAGTTAGATAACCTCTCTCTGAGCCTCATTGTTTTCAACTGTAAAAAAGGACAGTAATGAGGTTTTTGGGTGATAAACAACAGAAACTGGCTCTTGACTAATTTCAGATGTTGTAAGCCTGAACAGGGTGATCAGTATAGGAACCAGGGTGGCACCAGGAGTCCAGATAGCAAGAACTAATCACCGTGTCCTCAGGGTACCACTGTCATAAAGCATCCCCTGCAACCTTGTCCTTCCTTGGTCACCGCTTATGACCTAGACTGTCAGGAGAATAGGTCTGACTGCTTAAGCCTAGGCCAGATATGCCCACCACTTGGCGAGAGGAGGGTATAGTACTTTGATTAACATTCCCCCAAAACTGCAGTGGGGGAAGGGTGGTTCCCAAAGAAAAATTGGGGTTTCATTGTTAAAAGGGGGAGGGGATACTAGGCACAAGCAGAATTATATGATTATATATAGATCATATATATATATAGATCATATATATATGTCTATATATCTATATATAGGTCATATAATACAGGGTTATTATGATGATTGAATGAGAAAATAGCTATAAAGTGATGGTGCAGTGCTGGGCTCAATAAAAATAACCCTTATTTTTATTACAGTGCATTCTTTATCATTATTTTAAGTAGTTAACAATACTGAAACTAATTTTTGTGGTGTAGACCCTGAGGTAATGTTATAGCAAACTCCACTGTGTTATTAAAATGTATTCTATTTATATTCTAAGAATTTGGATTATTGGAGAGAGTAGAATTTAGCTAGGAAAGCATAATCTTTCAGTCCCGTGTTTGTTTGTTTTTATACTTTTCTCTCCTCCAGCCTGAAGCTTAAACTCAGCAAAGATATAGCGCTCACTGTCGGCATTTATAATCTGGTCCAGAAGGCTTACAGACCTCCTCCAGTGAGACTTTATCGGGAAACCAATGAACCAGTGAAAACAAAGACCCGGACATTTAACGTGAACACAGGCAGTTTGCTTCTGCCTAGTGACACCAAGAGGTCTCAGGTAGGCCTGCTTTCTTACTGAGTTTTGTCCCATTGAAGAGTCAATAGGGAGGGAGACATTGATCAGCCTAACTAGTTAAGTGTCTTTCATGTATGTATGCATCTTTGTAGCTAAGCTGTTAAAGCATAAAGCCATTACTGTTTGGAACTATGGCATATAGATCATTTTTTTTTTTAATTTTTTTTTTACATTTTATTTATCTTTAAGAGAGAGAGAGAGAGAGAGAGAGAGAGAGACAGAGCACAAGTGGGGGAGGGGCAGAGAGAGAGGGAGACACAGAATTAAAAGCAGGCTCCAGGCTCTGAGCTGTCAGCACAGAGCCCGATGCGGGGCTTGAACCCACGAACCGTGAGATTATGACCTGAGCCGAAGTCAGTTGCTTAACCAACTGAGCTACCCAGGTGCCTCTAGATCATCTTTTTTAAGAGACTTTATTTTTTTAATTATTTATCTTTTTTTTAATAAATTTTCTTTAATGTTTATTTTTGAGAGAGACCGAACACGAGTGGGGGAGGAGCAGAGAGAGAGGGAGACACAGAATCCGAAGCAGGCTCCAGGCTCCGAGCTGTCAGCATAGAGCCTGATGTGGGGGGTCAAACCTACAAACCACAAATCCTGACCTGAGCCAAAGTCAGACGCTTAACAAACTGAGCCACCCAGGCACCCCCTAAAGATTTTATTTTTAAGTAATCTCTATACCCAATGTAGGGCTTGAATTTACAACCCCAGGATTAAGAGTCACATGCTTCACCGGCTGAGCCAGCCAGGCATCTAGAGCATTAATACCTTGAGAGCTAGAAAGTTAGAGCCAGTGTTTGAAAGAGATGTCAGTGGAAACTTTAGCCCTGACCACTCTGCATTCTGTTCTAATAGTTAAATTCCTTGCTTGCGTATGGTAGCAGAAAATGCTTTAGAATCAACTAGGGAGATGAATGAAGCAAGTATGTTAGATGTAAACCGCACTTTTTTAGGGAGAGTTTTGGGTTTTTTTTCCCTTCCCCAAACGAAATTTTCTCCAATGCTTTGAAATGATACACGTATGCCTTTCGTAATCAGAAGGACAGACTGAGAACGCAGAACGTCGTCTTCCCTCATTCTCTCACCTTTGTGCAATCTGAGGAATGATTTGGTATCTAAAATTAAAATCAAATGAGTCATCCTTTTTAATTATACAAAATGTGGGAGAGAATCTGAGATTTTTTTTGCATAAGGTAAGGACCAACCAAGGATCAACTAAGTATCTCCACGTAGCCTCTTTATGTGGCCCTCGTGTTCCCCTTCCTTTAGATCTATGGGAATCGTCAGATTGTGCTAGAGAAAGAGGAAACAGAAGAGCTGAAACGGTTTGATGAACCAGGTTTGATTCTCATCGGTTTCAAGCCCTTGATAATGCTGAAGAAGCACCATTACCTGAGGCCCTCCCTATTTGTGTACCCCGAGGAGTCCCTGGTAAATGGTATGTGACTTCGATCAAGGGTAAATGAATGAGTAACAGAAGGTAGTTTACCGAGCGAGCTGCTTGCAAACTGGATAGGATGGCTTAAGGGGGTATTTTGAAAGTGTTTCTGGTCAGATAAGCTTTGGAAATTTGGGACTAAACAAAGTTAAAGAGATTTCTTTAGGACCTATAATACACTGCTATGCATTGTGAGTATCCGGAGGGTGGCGGGGGGAGATATGGAATTAGTATTTTTAAAACTTACTTCCTATGGAATTCTTTCTTTGAGGCATCAGGTACAGAGTTAACAAAGAAGAAAAACCAGTTTCTTCCTTCGTGTCGGCAATTAAAGATGATACGAATTAGGTCGTTGGGTTTGTGCTGTCCAGACCTCTATTCCTCTGTGCTGTAGCTAATGAACCCCCTGGATTTGACCTGATTGGCTTTCATTAGTAACTGGGGCTTACTTACATTGTCAGCCTAAATATAGTAAAAGTGAACTAATGTTAATAATTCACACCTCTAAATGGGGTGTTCGAGGCATCTAATCGCTTTCTCTTCCTTTCTGTGCCTCTGCTGCTCGTCAGCTCTGGGCTTCTCACACCTTACTTGTTGAAGTATCACAAGCCCTTTTAAGAAAATGGGAGAGAAATTGTAGGCTTATAACATGAGCTACCAGGGAAAAAAGGAGACACTTTTGGGACGCAGATCCTTGGGCCGTGTGTTTTTTAGGGAGCTCAACTCTGTTCAGTGCTCTACTCACCAAGTGTCTGGAGAAGGAGGTCATGGCGGTGTGCAGATACACCCCCCGTCGGAACACCCCTCCTTATTTTGTGGTCTTGTTGCCACAGGAAGAGGAGCTGGATGACCAGAAAATTCAGGTGACTCCCCCAGGTATGTGGAAGAGATACTTTCAGTGCTACTGAACTTTGCTCAGACTTTGGAATCACTCATGGGATTCCAACTCAGACCTGCTGAACCACAGTCTCCAGGAATGGGGCATTTGTGCATTTTCAGGGTTTCACAGATGACACAGATGCAGAGCAGGTAAAGCTGCCAAATATGGTTGTGCAGTGCACAACATGTACAGCTGTACAAGGCAGCTCTATAGCCACAGTCGAGAATTGGCTGCATAGGGACTGTTGGCAGGTTAGTGACCAAGTTGATGGCTCACTGCTGATACTTTTCTTTACTAAAAGCAATTCTTTGGCACCCTTGAAATGTTAAAAAAAAATTTTTTTTTTTAACGTTTATTTTTGAGACAGAGAGAGACAGAGCATGAACGGGGGAGGGGCAGAGAGAGAGGGAGACACAGAATCGGAAGCAGGCTCCAGGCTCTGAGCCATCAGCCCAGAGTCCGACGCGGGGCTCGAACTCAACGGACCGCGAGATCGTGACCTGAGCTGAAGTCGGACGCTTAACCGACTGAGCCACCCAGGCGCCCCACCCTTGCAATGTTTAATGTTTGGTTTATCTTCTGCATACACCAAGGCAGTGATGTGTAGTAGAAAGACCATGGGTTTTGATGTCATACTTGACCATATCTTACTCTTATGTGTGGAAAAGTTTACTTTCTTTTGTTTCAGGCCCGTCTCTGCCACACGTCACCTGGCTAACTTTGGCAAATAATTTTAACTTTTCTGTTTATATTCCTTGCCTGTAAAGATGAGAATTCTGGAACACCTTTCTCTTCAGGTTGTTTCACATTTGAAATAAGTTAATAAATGTACAAGTGCCTAGCCCAAAGTAGCCACGAGAAGGTAGTCTTCTTTTTTTTAGCCATGTTTTTTTTAAATTTTTTTTTTCAACGTTTATTTATTTTTGGGACAGAGAGAGACAGAGCATGAACGGGGGAGGGGCAGAGAGAGAGGGAGACACAGAATCAGAAACAGGCTCCAGGCTCCAGGCTCCGAGCCATCAGCCCAGAGCCCGATGCGGGGCTCGAACTCACCGACCGCGAGATCGTGACCTGGCTGAAGTCGGACGCCCAACCGACTGCGCCACCCAGGCGCCCCATTAGCCATGTTAATAAAAATGAATTTTGTGGAGAGCCTAAGTCAATTAAGCGTCCACCTCTTGATTTCAGCTCAAGTCATGATCTCACAGTAGTGAGACTGAGCCCCACGTCGGGCTGTGTGCTGACCTCTCAGAGCCTGTTTGGGATTCTCTCTCCCTCTGTCTACTCTCCCCTGCTTGTTCTCTCAAAAATAAATGGATGAGCATTAAAAAAAAAAGAAATCCCAACTTTTTTTTTTTTAATGAACTTTATAAAGTAACTCTTTGAATATGTTATATCTCTAGCCCTGGTTGTCAAAATGCTGAGGAATAGCTTTGCATATCAGTTAGTAAACTCTTGTCTGTCAGCTCCAAATCCCTCCTGTTATGCTCTGTGCTGCCGAGGCCGAGACTCTCCAACTCGGGTTCCTCCTTTGCCAGCTGGCTCGCAATGAGGCTCCGTCAATAGTGAGTGCTTAGAGCGAGACTGTAGGGCAGAGGAGAGCAGAGGGACTTGCTCCTTCCTCTTGCTCAGTGTCGTGGGCATTGCTAGCCAGGGCCCCTCACCTGGCAGCAGCAGTCGGTTCCAGTCTAGATTTTGCAGCCTTTTAGAACCTGACAGAAAACTGGAACAAGATCGGCCTGATAACCCTTCCTCTTTACTTTTTGTGTGTGGAGGCGGTGGGGGAACAGAGGGGAGAGGCTGAGGCTCAGAGGAGGGCCTGATGGAGCTGGGTCTCAGCCCTCCAGGGAGGGGGCACTGTCTAGCTGGCTCTGGGTGTGTCCAGAAAGCTGGAGACTGGATCCAGCTGTTGCTGGCCCGCGAAGAGCCCTGGCCGGGCCACTGCTGGCAGGAACCGGCAGGTATGGGAGGCTCCCGCCTCCCTCTCTGTTCTGGAGGCTGCTAATGGGAATCAGCTGATAGAGGAGAAATAGGGCTGGCAGGGTCCCAGCCCCAGCATCATAGGACATAGAAGGGTGAGTGTGAAGTTGAGAGACAAATGGCGACTCCACAACTGAAACCGTTTGTTGAGTCAAATCTTGGGAAACTAATGTCCTTTCTTCAGGCTTCCAGCTTGTCTTCTTACCCTATGCCGACGATAAACGGAAGGTGCCCTTTACTGAAAAAGTCATGGCAAATCCAGAGCAGATAGACAAGATGAAGGCCATTGTTCAGAAGCTCCGTTTCAATTACAGGTGAGTAGTGGGTTAGTGTCAGGCCTTGTTCTGGAACTGTCTCCTGGGGTGAGAGGATTATTTTACTCCCATGCTGCTGCTGAGCGTGGGAAGAAAAAGTATTCAGTTTCTTTCTCTCCATATCCTACCACCTCTCCTTTGTCTTTTTTTTTTTTTTTTTTTTTTTTAACTTCCATGGCTCTGCCTTCTCCATTTCTCTCTCTCTGCCCACAGCTTCCAGTGACAGACAGATGGGCAGGGATTGTTAGCTTTTAAGTGAGCTTTTAGGGGCATCTGGGTGGCTCAGTCCGTTAAGCATCTGTCTTCGGCCCAGGTCATGATCTCATGGTTCGTGGGTTCAAGCCCGCGTCAGACTCTGTGCTGACAGCTCAGAGCGCAGAGCCTACTTCAGATTCTGTGTTTCCCTCTCTCTCTGCCCCTTCCCTACTCGCGCTCTGTCTCTCTCTGCCTCTTAAAAATAAATAGTTAAAAAAATTTTTTTTAATATTATTATTTTTATTTGTGAGAGACAGAGCACATGCAGGGGAGGGGCAGAGAGGGAGGGAGACACAGAATCCGAAGCAGGCTCCAGGCTCTGAGCTGCCAGCCCAGAGCCTTATGTGGGGCTCGAACTCACAAACTGTGAGATCATGACCTGAGCCGAAGTCAGATGCTTAACTGACTGAGCCACCCAGGCACACCCCGCCCCCCAATTTTTTTTTTTGATTGGCTTTTGGATTCCAATAAATTGGAAATTGGAGAGAGAAAAGTTGATTCCAGAGACAAGACTCCCAGCTGTTTTATCTGGGCTCTTTTCCTCAGCTGACCCTGGGCCTGTGGTATCTCAGTTGGGTTTATTTAATTTTGTTATTATTTTTTTTTAATGTTTAAATGCTTCAATTTATTTATGTTACTGTTTTACTAGAAGTGATGCCTTTGAGAACCCAGTGCTGCAGCAGCACTTCAGAAACCTGGAGGCCTTGGCTTTGGATTTGATGGAGCCTGAACAGGCAGTGGATTTGACACGTAAGAAGGCTGGGACTGAGCTCTTTCCATGGGAGGTTTTCGTAACGGTTTCACTCTGGACTGGAAATACGGATGCGTTTTCTAGCATCCTGCAAAGACTCCACCTCGTTTTTCCAGCCTTCTCTGAGAGATTTTCTAGACCAGCATAGACTGTCTCAGAAGAGATTTGGCTCATTCTGCCATAAGAGGAGGAGAGTGTGCCAGACTTCTGCAACCTGCCTTTGAACCAGGCCCCCTCATGACTACATGTTGGTAAAAGTAAAAAAAAAATAATAATAACCTATAACATTTATTGAGCGCTTACTGTGTGCCAGGCACTCTTGGTCCTAGCTGTTGACTCATCCAATTCTGGTAACTATGAGGTAGGCACCGTTGTCCTTATTTAATAGAGAAGGTAGTAATTCTCCAAGGCACTAAGTAGTGAGCGGTGGATCCAGGTTTAGAATCCAGTGCGTCTGGCCCAGAGCCCTTGCTCTGCACCACTGTGTTTCCTGTCTCTCCATCAGACTGTAGGCTCTGCCTCAGAAGATCCTTGTTACCCAGCATCGGGGAGATTTGCCTGGCTGCCTCAGTTGAGCTCTGAGCTCGCTGCCAGTCCCTTTCTTGATTGTGGTTCTCTTATGTATTTCGTAAGAGGACACACACAGTTTAGTGATACAGGTAAATATCAGCTGGGCAACAGATGGGATTTAATGAAGGCTCTTAACAGAGGTTGAAAAGATCAGAACAATTAGTGTGGCCTGCTGAGCTTCCCAGTTATTATTATTATTAAAAAAAAATTTTTTTTTAATGTTTATCTTTGAGAGAGACAGAGTGTGAGCGGGGGAGGGGCACAGAGAGAGGGAGACACAGAATTTGAAGCAGGCTCCAGGCTCTGAGCTGTCAGCACAGAGCCCGACGTGAGGCTCGAACCCACGGACCACGAGATCATGACCTGAGCCGAAGTCGGCCGCTTAACCGACTGAGCCACCCAGGCGCCCTTACTTCCCAGTTATTAATGGTCTCTTTTTACTAGACAAAACAGTCCCAGTGCTAGACATGTAAAAGCTATTGTACCTGTATTATGGTGGTGACTGTTAGCCGGATCTAGCCCAACAGGAACCTTGGAATTAAGCAGCTCATCTTTTTTTTTTTAAGTGAATTTACTTTTCAGAGAGAGAAAGAGCACAAGCAGGGGAGGGGGAGAGAGAGAATCCCAAGTAAGCTCCGTGCCACCAGCACAGAGCCTGACATGGGGCTCGATCCCACAAACTGTGAGATCATGACCTGAGCCGAAATCAAGAGTCGGATGCTCAACCGACTGAGCCACCGAGGTGCCCCAAGCAGCCATCTTTCTTGATGGCCTTTAGATAAATCAGGGAGTAAGTTGCCTGGTCTCCAGCAAGGTGGTGAAGGACATACGCTTTGGAAATACCTGATACAGATTTGAATCCCAGCTCTGCCACTTACTAACTTGAGTAGCCTTGGAATCTTACTTCATCTACCCGAAACTCAGTTTCATTATAGGTAAAATGGGGACAGCAATACTGTTCTTTTTTTTTTTTTTTTTAATTTTCTAATGTTTATTTATTTTTGAGACAGAGAGCATGAACAGGGGAGGGGCAGAGAGAGAGAGGGAGACACAGAATCTGAAACAGGCTCCAGGCTCTGAGCTGTCAGCACAGAGCCCGACGCGGGGCTCGAACTCACGGACCGCGAGATCATGACCTGAGACGAAGTCGGCCGCTTAACCGACTGAGCCACCCAGGCGCCCCGATACTGTTCTTATAAGCTATTGACACCGTCTCGGTCCTGACTCTCAGGAAGTGCTCAAAACACAGTTGTTCCCCTTTATTCCACAGCGTTCTCTCTCTTCCTCACCGGGGCCTTGGTCTCTTCCATTCTGGCTCCTGTCCTGTAATTTTACTGCAAGTTGTGTTTGCTCTTCCTGCCTCTATTTTCAAAACAGTTTTGGCTGCTCTGACGTTTCCTATAACTCCAGGGGCTCAGGTTTCTGTCCTCAGCCCCGCTGCTCTCCCTTTCTGTTGGTTATCTTGGCTGCTCCCCCAGCCTGCTGTATCCCTCATGTCTGTGACCCCCGAGCCTGTCTCCAGCCATACCCTTTGTCCCGGGCTCTGGCCGGAACTGCAGCTGCCTGGTGATGGCTGCTGCAGGCCCCAGGTGTCCCACCGCTCAGACACCCGACCCCTTTGACGCTCGTTCTTTTATGTTCTTTACTCGTTTCCAGTCCGATGTGTATCTTCTTCCCTCTGACACAGGATATGGTTTCCTTTGAATAAATAACTTCCTGAAGACTCACAACTGTTTCTCATTTTCTCTGTTTGGCTTTGTGACACCATGCTTTGTTCTTCTCCTGAGCTGACAGTGCCCTAAGACACCTTTGCTGGACCTGCTTCCCTTTTTTTCTCCTCTAAACATGGGAGCGAGTGCACTAGGTGATCCTGGGCCCTCTGTTTCTCTGTCACTTCACTTCTCCCCACGTGGCCTCCTCAGACTCCACCAGTGGTTCTAAGTGTGCTTCCTGGAACAGCAGCACTGGTGTCTCCTGGAAACTTGTCAGAAATGCCCATGTTGAGCCCTTTCCCAGGCTGACTGAATCTGAAACTCAGGTTGGGCCCCTGCGACCTGTGTCTTACAACAAGCCTTCCAGGTTATTCTGAGACCTGCTCTTAACCTCTAGCACACTGGTTCTCAACTTTGGCTGTACAACAGAATCATCCAGGAGACTTCAAAAAATCTGGCGGTTTAGGCCTCACCCCCAGACCACTTAAATCAGAATCTCTGGGGGGTGGGGTTTGGGCATTGGTATTTTTTAAAAGTCTCAGCTGGTTGCCAGGTTGAGAACCAAAGCTCTCGCAGAGACTCCTATAGTCTGGAACATGGGGCTTCTGTCTCAGCAGGAGCCCAGGTTGGTTGTGACATTGTGCCTTCTTCTGGGCACACCAGGCGGCAGGATCTTCCCTTAATACTTTGGAAACGTGGCCACATGAGGAGATGATGAGATGCTCGTCTCCTCATGCCTGTCCTTGATGTGACACAGCTCAGGTCTCAAGCTCAACAAACCGTATAATGGTTAAGTAACAAAGAAAACAAAAATACTGTCTTTCCCCCAAAGATATCTTTTTTCTGTTGTATCAGTCCTGGGGAATGCTCCTGCCATCCCAGCTGGTCGCCACCTCCCTCTGGCCACCCTACACCTCACATTCTATCTGTACATCCATCAATTCTGCCACTTTATGGTTCCTTATCCCCTCCACCCTCACCCCAGGTTTGGCCTTCTGTCTCACTCTCCTCCCATCCACACACAGCTCAGGATGATCTTTCTTTCTTTCTTTCTTTCTTTCTTTCTTTCTTTCTTTCTTTCTTTCTTTCTTTCTTTCTTTCTTTCTTTTTCTTTCTTTCTTTCTTTCTTTCTTTCTTTCTTTCTTTCTTTCTTTCTTTCTTTCTTTCTTT